>NW_009917749.1:0-74158 GCF_000696875.1 Nestor notabilis | reverse complement strand
AGAGTGAAATTTAGTTACCAGAGAGAAAACAGGAGGTCTAGGCTTAGTTCCCAGCTGCATCATGAAGTCCTGCAAGATCCAAGGTAAGTCACTTAATCCTCCTTGGCCCTTGGTGCTAATTCTGCAAGAAAATAAGCATCGTTCCTGCCTATGCTGCCTCTCTGGAGGTGTTTGAGCTTGTTTGGATACAGCACTAGCATGATGAGGAGCTGGTGCCCACAGGAGCCTGAGGCACTGGAACCTAAGTAACCATGCCGATGGAGGATGTGCATAAAGGAAACAGAGAATCCAAAAGGCTCCAATGCTGACTGCCTCCTCCCCAGCCGTCTCATTCAGAGCCAGAGTCTCAAAAGCACCCCAGTTACTAGCGACAGGGCCAGATACTAAACAATGCATTACCTAACCAGCAGTGGCAGCTGTCTCTTTCCTGAAGAGGTCCTCATCCCTCCTGCTTTGGTTTATCACAGCACAAGCAGAAAGGGATAGGGAAGTACCAACCGTATGGCTCCCTCTTCATCCTCACCCTTCCTTATTATACCATCCCCCCCCCCCCCCGCCATGACACCAGGCAGCATATCTTTCTTTTGGGACCAAATCCATCCCTCAACACCTCTGGCAAAACACATACCCTCATATCATTGAAATAACTCTGCAACACAGGGCCCAGCCTGGTACCACAACACTGGTGACGAAGATCTTACCTCCCAGCCCCCACTATCTCTTTTTAACCCCTCAATTCCCACCAAACTTCTATTTATTCTAAACCACAACTTCAGCCTGCAGACTGTGGTTCCTGAGCAGCACTAAATTAGCTCCTCTTGTGAATGGACTCTTATTTGGAGACTGAGTTATTGAATCATTCTGTTAACATCCCAGTGATAAAGAAATATTCTGGTACATAAATACATATATATACACACCCTGGAGAAAGGAGTATAGATAGGTGGCAGATCCCTCCACAGCCTTTCAACCCCTCACACTTTCTAGTGGCTTAGATTCTTTTTTGTCATCATTTTTCTGTTCTTATACTGGTGCTTGGAAGCATGAACAAAGCTAAATAGGCCCTGGTAACTCTCAGCTTGTAGGGCAGAAGGTCTTTCCTCTCTTTGCTGTGCCTGTCGCTTATGATACACTGGTACATAGAAACAATTTTGCTCCTAGATGGGAAACATACTCTTCCCTTGACAGATCAACTCAGCTTCCTACCAAATGCATTTGTAATCTATCACTCCATCCTCTGAACATGTCAGTCATCAGCAGAAGTGCCACCTGCCTCCTAGTGCTTGGGCACAAGAAAGGTGTGAAAAGGAGAAGAGATCCCAGCACCTTTCTGCACAGATCAGATTCAAGGTACTATTATGAGGGAGAACACCACCACTGGGAAAGGGACAGACTCCTTCTCCAATGGCACAGCACCTTTGTTGCAGACCTCAGCTTGGTTATCTAATTTGACAGAAATACTAAGAATAACTAACATAATGTCTTCTGACACTAATTTGCTTGTTTTAACCTTCAAGATCCTTTGCAAAGTCCAGAGAACACAAGAATATAAAATGGCTAAAGCTGTGCACCTGGCATCAGCATTACTACACACCTACACTGTATAGTGTTATATAGACATACCTTGTACAGAGCATTAAATAACAATCCCTGCTGCACAACACTGACAATCTAAGCTGGAGTTTTATCTATCACCTTCTCCTCAACCTATTCCTAAGTAAAAAAGTGATTGGGATTAAAAACACCCTTTTCTACATTAGGTGGCCTTTATTACCGTTCCAGTAGGCTGATGGATGGGTGGATACAGAAACTGAGTTAGAAACTCTGCCTCCATAGCAGGAATTGGCCTGTGGGGCAGTGCATTACAAAACCTTAAATACCTTTTAGCTGCTGATTGGAGAATCACCTCTTCCACCATAGCAAAACTGTTTCTGGGGGGTGACCTGGCAACTAGCTAGCAGCAAAGGGACACTGTGATTTAGAACCACATCTCCCTTTGATGCTATTCCTAATGTCAGCCAGGAACTTTTAGCAACACACCGAAGCTCACAGCATGTGTCTGTGTGGTTGTGGAGAAAGATGCTTGCTACTTCTTGATTGCAGAGCAGAACCTCTGTGCCTGTAAGCTCCAGGAGGAATCCCTGATAGCCTCATTCAACAAGCCCTCAGGAAAGAAATTAAGTTGAACTTTGTATTCATTGATTATGGTTTCTCCAGACCTTCAGTAAGACCAAAAGCTCACTATTCACCCAATCCCTGTATCTCTTTTCTTTTTTTCTTGAACTGGACTGCCAGAAATCATTTTTCTCAGCTCATAAACACATTTCCATTTAGGAAAAGAAAGTAACCTTTGCTGCAGAATTGCTTCACCCTTCTTAGCTGAGAGAGCTTCTATTCTTCTGTTTCCACAGATAAGAATTTCCCAAGGGAGATGGAAGCTGCAGGCAGGGAAAAGGGGTTTAGTGCACACTTGCTGATTTCTTCTCCTCCTCAAAATACACTCTGGTTTGTCACCCCATTCGGTGTTAATCGAAGAACCTTAACAACATGCAGTCCGAGTCTGTTCATTGAAAAATCATTACTGAGCAACAGCTGATGTTGGGAATGCACACAGGGACACCATAGTCGTCTTCTTAAATACAATACATTGAGCAGTGTTTGTTTTGCAGGTGGGAAGCAGCAGCACAAAGGGTTTAAGAAACTCCTCTGTGACGAAATCAAGGAAGTTTTGTCAAAGCTATGCCCGCTTTCCCTGTCTGAACCTGCCTCCTTTCTACTCTCTAGTGCACATTTCTGGTAGCCTAATTTATTATCAATACAGCACTTTTTGGAATATTTATCTATCTTGAAGTATTTATGTACATATTAACATCCTCTATATTGCAGGAAAATATCAAAGGCACTTTTTCACTGCATCCCATTTTTGATGGAGAACAATACATTTTAGTCATCCTCAAAAGAGGTTCTCTTTCACTGGATGGAAGATTAGGATTGCCATGTACCTCTTCCCTACAGCAGCCAGACTACAGGAATGGAAGATGCCTGCCCCTATTTCAATGCTTCTTCCATTTATGAAAAATGAAAATCTAAAGCTTTAGATCCTTGATTCTTTGTCTTCTCTTGGGAGACAGTGATAAAATGCATTCATTACATCTACTTCAGTGGATGGAAAATGAGGGGAAAGTGGTTGTTTATTAGATGTCGAGAAATACCAAACCCTTTTAACTTGTACTCTAAAAAAAGGGAAAAAGGTAATTTTCCAGGAAGATCCTGTCACTATTTGAAAAGAGAGAGTAAAAAAGACTGCTTTTATTATCTGTTTTATTTATGGTTACTTCATAACGACACAGACAAGTACATTAGTTGCTCAGCCACTTCCCCGCTGCTGCCTTTGCAAAGACAAAGGAGCAATCAAATGTATGTCTGTTTGCTAAAAGCCAAACTCAACAGTCAACCAATGGTGGTTTTCATGTGTCTGATTTTGGAAAAGAGGTGTAATACAGAGAGTTAATGGAGATTTTTATGACGCTGGACCTTAGGGCAGCAGATTGTAGGGAGAGAGGTCAACTCTCAGAATCTCAGCTCTGGAGCTGAGAAACTTGGAAGGGTTTGGGAATCCAAAGGAACTGCTTTGCATTTAATGTCCCAGTCTCTGATATTTTCTCTAATTGAAATTGGTACTTGGCATCAATGTGAGCAAATGCTGGAGGGTAAGACTCAAGCTAAGGGAACAGCAACCCTGTCTCTATATCACAGTCCTCCTTTAGTACTTTTCATATTTAAGAACAAACAAAAGCAACCTAGATGTTATGCAGTCTGTACAGCTGGTGCCAGAAGAGTCTTCTAAGTTGATGCTGCAGTATGTAACATTGCATGGGAAGAGCAAAGGATGGGGACAGGAAGGGAGGGGCATGGAAGGAGAAGGCAATATCCCTTCTTGACCTCCTTGAGAAGCTGGAGCCATGGCATTTGGAAAGGAAACTACGTCTACTTAAATAAATCCAGTAGGAATTTTTTGGTGTTTGATACAGATTGTTTGGTCACCCTGTACACACTCTGATACAGCTCAAAGCTTTCTTGCAACCAGGCACAGACAGTTCTTAATTAAGTGGCTTTACTGTGTAGTTATTTATACTGCACACAATGATCTCTGGATCCCGTTCTGCATCACTAGGGTACTGTTGACTTTGAATAGCAAGTACTTAAAGAGATGGGAGGTCTTTTATACACAGCCACTTAAGGTGAATGAACAATACATGCCATGAACATTATAGCAGCCGAAAGAAGTGGTGTGGTTATTAAAAACTATTCTTAATAATTCAGAATTGACTCAGAGCTATCCCAGACATCCTGCCATGAGGCAGTGTTCATATGCTATTAACCTATCATACAGCAAGCAAAGTGGGGTGCTA
The DNA here is from genome assembly GCF_000696875.1 of Nestor notabilis. Taxonomy (NCBI): domain Eukaryota; kingdom Metazoa; phylum Chordata; class Aves; order Psittaciformes; family Psittacidae; genus Nestor; species Nestor notabilis. The sequence goes on along the minus strand of NW_009917749.1, from coordinate 69,746 downwards.
CAGCTATGAAAGGAGTTGGAAGCAAAGCAATGTGTGGGGAAAGGAAATACAGGAGCATCAGGATCTCCAACGCTGGGGCAGGATCCTTTACAAGAAGGGAAGAGCTGGCTTTTTCCCTTCATCAATTTTCTCAAGCATTCTCCATTGAAGAACCTGTAGCAGTCCTACACCTTTCTGCACCTACCTAAGGTTTGTGTAGCAGGTATTGTACACTGAAAGAAGTGCAACAGGTTGCTACTGTGTGGGTCACCTGGTTAATGTATCACTTCCCACCACAATCTGCTTGACACCTATTTACTCAAGCACAGTAAGATCCAAGCTGTTTTGCCTTTGCACATGTTCCATCTGGCCTGGCGTAACTTCAGACATGAGGTTTGGGGAAAGGAGAGAAACATCCTCTAGCAGCATGTGGGAAGACATAGGGCAAAGATCTTCCTTTGACTGGAGGAGTGTATGCAGGGGAAGCTGGAAAAGCAGGACATAAATAGCGTAGAGGTGTGTATTTGCACAGTAGATTGGTTGTGGTTGGTTTTTTTTTTCCTGTGAAGATACCCCTATCTGATATGTTTAATAGCAGATGGATAGCTCTTGGATTTTCCAGCACAGTTAAATAGGAATGTTAAGGGGCTTTGGTCTGACTTCTGAATACACTTAATCCATTGTGTTATGTGTGAAGTAACTATCCTGACTTCCCCCTAAGAAACAGCTGCTCTGCTGACTCAGGCAGATTTGCAACAGCTAAGAACAGGATATTATTTGCTCCCTCCAGGACAAATGTGTGGTCTTTGCAACTGCATTCATATAGAGTCCAGCACAGCTAGGAACTGGTAAGGAATGAAACTCTGGGTACCATCCTCTCAATTTCTGCTTCTCATTTTGTCCTGAAGAAGATTCCTTTCTCTCTTTTGGCTTTTTATTGTTCTCACATTGTGCTCTTATTATGGTATGTGAAGGCAGTGCCCGGCAGAGTGACATCCCAACCTCTGGTAGGGACTGTGAGCGCTGCTACAATACAAATGGCACACAAACTGTGGCAGAACCACAGTTTCCTGTCTGCTGTGCCGTTACCCACAGTGTGATGGCTGCCACAGCAGGAGCTTTTCCACAGGGATGATGTATCAAAGCAAGGTTGCACAGGCAGAGAGACAATACTACCTACCAGATATTACATTCTTCCTCTGGTTCATGATAATGGTCTATCATGACATATGATACTTGAGAACATAGTGGTTGTTACAGATGAAAGAATATACAGCTGAGAAACTATGTCAGTACAGGAAGAGGAAAAGCACTGCCCCTCATCTGCCAAAGCATGGACTGGCTTAGAGTGGAGAAGGCAAGTCCAGGACAGAGAGAAAAAAGTCCAGCCACCAAGCCTGGAAGTACCAAGTATGCTGCCTTGATCAGAAAAGCTCTGATAAAGGATTTTGGGAAATAGAAGAGGAAAAAGATGCCCCCACAAACCACTGCAGCCTCATCTGTCTCTGACATGAGCAGGTACATTGGGCGCTAAGGACTTTGCCTTTAGATGTTTTTTCCTCTGTGATTGATAGCATTTCCAGAGTGGTATAACTGCACTGGACTTTGGGGTGATCTATGGAGCAGCAGCAGCTTTCAAGTATTTAGCACTCCAGCCGTGGATTATAGGAAAGAGTAAAAATTGAAGCAGTTACTCAGAGCATCGCCATCTGTCAAGGTGTGTGTGCACACACAAGGTTTGTGTATGAGCGTGTGCATGTAACAGAAGGGAGCAGCTGAGGAAGGGCAGCTGGCTGGTGCAATGCATCACTTCTCTTAAAAATGAAGACACTTCAACTTGTTTCCAGAAGCCCCAGCTGCTCACAGGAGTGAGAAATTGGGTGACCACACTCAGGAAACTAAAAGAGGAAGCAAGAGACAGGGGAAGGAGCAGCAGATATTTTCAGAATAGAAATGTCAAAGGACGAGCCTGTTCAGGACACACTGTCTTGGAGACTGAGGGCAGATGAGAACCTTGGTTTCAAAGCAGGCAATCCCCATTTCCCACTGCATATGAATGAGCCATGTTGCATCATATCCTTTCTTTCTTGGAAGTGGCTGTGAAGCTTGGGTCATTTTACCCAGCATTTCCAAAGGCAGGGGAAGGCACAGGCCAGCTTCCACACCCAGTAACTAGGCATTTCATTTGCAGTGAGCTGATACATGGAGAGCACAATGACTAGCTGGAGCAGAAACGTGCAGAATGAGGTTGAGATACTTCCCAAGCAGCACCTGACTTGCCACAGCTCTGTTCTGAAAACTTACAGAGTTGTGACCTGTAATCACAACAGTAGTTTTTAATCTTAATTTCATTTCCAGCAGTTCTCAGATCTGGATTGGGATCTACAATACTGTGCTCCCAATTTACCACAGCATAAAGGAACAGTCAGCCCCATACCTACTGGGTACTGGTACTGCTTGACTAACTGCAGAGGCCTGGATCCACCCACCATCAAATTCCCTCCCTTTCCTCCCCCAGCTGAAAAAAATTTGCCAAACTCAGCACTAATGTATGAATCATTTCAGTCAACTTGAAACTGACATCCACAATGTTTATTTGTTAAATACACATCCACTAAGCAACACTGCCTTGTTCCAGTTTCAGGGGCAGAATTAAATCATGGCATGAATTGGAAAAAGCCATTTTTCTAGCAAGACTGAGCTGACCTCAACTCATTTATTCACTGATAACCATCATGTGGAAGCACTCAACACCCCTGAGGGAAAAGATGCTGCACATCCCATTGATCCCAAGCTTTTTCCTTATTTCTCAAGCAGCTCTTATTTTTGTTGTATGACTGCATTCACAGAGCAGAAATTACATGACCAGCTACGAAAATCCTCTCCCTCACCCACCTCTCCCAAGGAGCCAAAGCTGTAAGAAATCACAAGCGTGGGCTCAGTCATTGGAGGAGGCATGGGCAAGCCACAGAGCGATGCAGTGGGAGCCCAGTGTGGTGTTATGAAAGGTGACAGATATTGCTGTTGGACAGCATTTGAAAATGTGAGTAATCATCAAGGTGTCATTTGTATTCTTTCTCTGATCAAAGCAGTAAAGCGATGGACAGCAAAACATCAGCTCCTGCAGGGGAAATACGCAGAGGTGCTGAAGAAGTCACAGCACTGATTTTAGGTATCCAAAGCATTCCCCCAGCTGTCAAGAGAAATTTAACTGTTTATGGCCTCCTGTTCCTGTGAGCCATTAAAAAACAAACAAACAACAGCTGCTTCCTTCTCTTTCTCAGCATCCAGCAGCTCTAGGTTTGTTCATTATTAATACTGTTTGGCATTTATATCACAGGGGTACAAAATCCTATCCCAGACCTTGTGTTAGATGCTTAAACGCTCCTAGAACAAACATGTGCTTGCTAACCCAGTTCACTTCATAGCAGCTAACTATGGCATGATGCAATTGATCTTGAAATCTTAACACATCCAAAAGGAATCACTGCAGAAGAAACTCATCATCCCTGTCCAGGAGGAGAAAGTGAGACAAGGCAAAAGCCAGGTAAGGTTCCCACTCCCAGGTTCACTGAGTCCTGAGAGTCTCCATGAGACCACAGAGAGATAATAGCACAGTGGTGTCAAGCACTCAGAATTAGTCATATGTTCTCATGGCATGGGACAACAGATCGCAAAAGCCCCTGTGATGGCACAAAGGGTTGAGGGTGTAAAGATGGGGTAAAAGAGTGCTGAGATCAGGCCTCCCATTGGGATTTCCATAGGCTGCTTTGGAAAGGTCATCCTCAGCCACTGTGAAATGAAAAGGCCAAAGGAGAATTTCAGAAGCCTAAGGCTTGACGTGAGCAGAGGGAGTGGTTGCTGCCTGTGCTTGAAGAGGATTTTGCCCTAAGAGGAACAGTATAATCTGTCCCACAGGAGCAGTGAGTCTCTTATGGGGCTCTTCTGTTCACTCACCCATCCATTCCTCCTTCAGAGGAAACTAGGGGGATTTCTATGTTCTGCCCAAAGACACACACACCCTGTTCCCTTCTTCTCAGTCAGAAGCATGAAACCTTTAACTGCGGGGTTATCTGAGGCTGCTACATCATCCCTGTTCCCTAAGAAAGGTAACACTTGCAACACAAGGCTGGTGAAGAAATTGGGTGAATAATGTGGCAGGCAAAGGACTTGATAGTTGAGCTTCTGCTGGTGTGAATGTCCATACAGGGACAGGGGAAGGAAGAGAACCATCTCTGCATTTTTATTCATGGGACAGTGAAGCATCCTGTGCACACCAGCCATGAGACATACATGTCACCCTGAAGTCACACCTGGGATGCCCACAAAGCTGAATATCAAGGATGAAAGCTGTCATTCATGCAACAAGCTGAGAAATGCTGAACTGCAGGATACCAGCTTTTTGCCATTGTCAGCTAAAGGCTTTTAGAGCCAGCTCTTTCCAGTTAATCCCAGTTATCACACTGATGTGGTGTGGGAGAAGGAAGATTCTGTTTACTGTACAGCTACAGGTGTGACCAAGGACAGCTCAGCAACACATCCCCCTGCTTCAAAATCATGCTGCTCTGTGCCTAACACAGGCATTCCTCCAACATAACAAATGTCCCTTTGGAAGGAGGGGACAAAATCCAGCTCTCTACGAAACTCCTTCTCTTCGGTTCTCTGCCTCCCCACAGCGACTTTAAGTGTTCCCGTACTGTCTCTCTCCTCCCTGACCTGTGGCCATGCCTGGGGGAGCTTCTTCACTACTTTCTTTTCAGTCAGTCAAAGCCTTGGGAATATTCATCATTCTGACATAGCCCTTAGCTAGAGACTCTGTATAAAGTCACTATCCATCTTTCTTGCTCTGAGCTGCCCTCTCCTGCATACTAGGGGGTCTGGACATACACCACTGTAGGAAGCATATTAAGGAGGAAAGAGAGGGGAGATCTCCCCCACCATCCATGTGCGATGGGTACAGAGACATCCAGGGATTAAACAAGTGGCTGGCTCTGCTTTCAGTTGATAGGTCTGTTCAGACCTCTGAGCCCACACAGAAGCAGATTAATGTCTTCTTTTCTTCCACCTGCCTTTTAAAGTGCACTCTATTACCTGTCCAGCCACACAGGTGCATTTATTGCCTCTCTCCTGCTCCACCTAATCCTTTGCCACCTGCACTCTCACACCTCTTTGGAGATAAGGAGCTGTAAACGGCTTTTTTAGCCAAATGGGAGGCTATTAGTGGATTAAGCACAGCAGAAGCTAGAGACCTTCACATTGCTCAGCAGATTTACCTGTGGAAGCAGAAATATTTGGAAGCATATGGATGTTAAAAACCACCACACAGGCTTATGCAAAGCTTTAGTCCTTATATTGGAAGAAGTAGTTTTGGCATCTGTGTGCCCTTTCCTCATCTAGCTGTGAAACTTGAAACATCAAAAATACTCCTTCTCAAAGAACAGACTCCTTGCTTCTCAGAGACAAAAGTGCCACCAACTGAGTAAAGTAACGTCTTCACTTCTGACCAGGGATTGACGGTGTGGGCAGGAGGCAAAGGGATGCATCCATTTTCAGTCTTCAACTGTGATCTAGTGGCCCAGTGAAACTAGGTCCACTCTCTAGAGTCCTCTCCGACCAAGGGAATCACACACCCATTACCACCTCATCTTCACAGGATGCCTAAATGTGGACACAAATCCCCACTCCCAGCCCAACATCATTACACAACCATGCAGCCAGTTAATTTAGGAGGCTCATGGAATCGGCATCAGCCCAGTTTAAGATTTAATTACTTTTGTTCAATTATCAGCTTTTATCTAAACTACAGAATATTTTTTGCACATAACCCAGCCTTCAGGTGTAGCCAGAGAGAGCAGCTCATTGGGAACCAAAGCAAAGCCCTCTAGTAATAGTAAAATACTCCTCAACTTCTCTATTGCATGTAGCAACCAAGAGCAACAGCAGATGGGTCTACATAAGTAGTATTTTTATTATCCAGAACTCAGGGGTCACAGCAGCATCAGGCATAGATCATACTGTTGGGCTTCCCCAAAAGTCCACCTATGGGGCAGGCACAGGAGAACAGAGGCATAACAAGAACTGAAGGTCTGGTTAGATATTGTACCAAAAGAAGCCAAGCTAATTCCCAACACCAGGCAAAATGGTTCCTCATATTACAAGGATGGAACAGAAAAGCTGCACAGAAAGCTACCCAATGAAAGAAGTTGGGTTTTTATTCCCCCTTTCTCTAAGCCTTTACAGAGTTATGCAAGTTAACTTTATCTATTGCAAATCCTCCTTTCTGTTGTCAGCACTTGGAAAGTTAAAGTCCTTAATTCTCCTACACACACTATATGTTATGTTGGGTAATATCAGTTTTATCCTTTCTATAATGAATCCTGTCTCCTCTTCCCTGGGCTGCCATGGCTATTGATTTCAGTCTAACACCTTGGCTTGTTTTCTGTCAGCTCTGACATCCGCCTCTGATCTAGCCAGGCAGTTTCATCTGTGATTCTCTTTCTTGTTACTTCTGGATTCACTTTGTTTTGCCACATAACAAAATGCCATTGGGGTTTGGAATCAGCCTGGTGGTGTTCCTTCCACAGCCTCTCCCTTACAGCATGCCTTTGCAGGAATCTACTCGAGGATGACAGAGTAGGTTCACTGGCAACAGCTAGCAGTAGGATAATGCCGAGGATGAGGAGGAAGGACATTGAATTATTCTCTTCTTTGTGTTTTTGTGGAGCACAGTAAATATCTTTGCTCTGCAAACCTACCACAGCTGCAAGTTCCCTTGGGCACCGTTCCTTGCTTTCAGTTTGTAGTGGGTACCATGCCAAGGTTCAGCTATGCTGCATAGCTCAGGCTCACTCTGATAACCAGTACAAGGGTATATTTGCACAAGACTGAAATGTAGGCTTCCAGCTCACAGCAGGCGAGTGCCTGCTGGTTTTAAGTGTTTCAGGAGCATAGCTGAAGGACATTGATATTGTAAGGGCTGTATCTAATGTGTGTGCAGTGCAGACTGGGAAAGGCTTATGCACCAGCACGGTAGAGCTCAGCTTTCCCACTGTTAGAGCTGTGCCTTGCACAGGGTGATGCACTGCAAGCCACCAGCTCTCAGGGAGAGCACATTCATTGCCAGCCGAATGCAGCAAGTCAGACTGACAAAGCAGCATCCTCTATTTGAAGGAGTACCTTCCCCAGGTACAGCTTTGCTTCACATGATGGGGCAGCTCAAACTCACTTCATTAGCAAACTAATGCCTCAAAGGCAAGAACTGCCCACGTCAAAAATGCCAAGAGCCCTCCACAACTCTGCAGGTCCTTAGAATCATCTCAACATGGCTCTTGCCTGGGGCATATGCACTACTGCCAGGGCGCTGAGGAGAGGCAGCCGCACACTGCTGCTCCCAAGCTCCTTCAGGTGCAAGGCAGAGGTGCTAAAAGGTTGAGGGATTCAAGCTTGGGAATAAGGAGAAGGGAAGGAAGTGGGCTTTCTGTAGCTGTGTGCGTGGGTACATCTGTCTGTGGCTGTGTAACAGCCCAAGTGCATCTTAGAAGTTCCCTGGCTATGCCTGGCCCCGGAAGATAACTTGTGTTGACATCTGCAGGGCCTGCCTCCAGCTCATGCTCTTAAGCTCTGGAGGACACAACTCCTAGCAACTGAACTGGAAGTTTAGGTAAAGTTAGCCTGAGGACAAGAGCAGGAACAACAGGTCCTACCATTAAACTCAGCATGGTGCTCATCATAACTAGGAAACCAGGCTGACCACTGCCTGATTACCCCACATGCTTGGGCAGGATTTCAGGGGATAAATAGCAGCCAGTGGGAGAAATGCTAGGTCAGTGATTATCATTAAATCCAGGCCCATGGAGCTTACGCAGACACATACCCACTCTGAGCTCTCTGCATTATTCCTGGTCCTCCTGCATAGTTCTTTTGTGAACTCTCTCAATCTCATCCATGATCGATCCCTGTTTTAGAGATAAAACCTCAGCAGCCCTACACTAAACAATAGAATCTATCAGACTTTCTGGATTCTAAAAAGCTCCTCTCCCAATATCTCCAACCAGGAGATACCGCCTTTTCTTTGCTTCATTTGTTTATTTGCCTTTCAAAGCTTTAGCTGCAGAAGGGCTGAGTCCAATTTTGTTCTCAGTCACGCGGTGATGACTTGGTGGTCTGATGCATCTGCTCAGATGCAGAACTGAAGCTGGCAATAAATTTCAGACATTGCCCTTGGGAGCATTAAGTCTACAGCTGAAGGAGGGAACAAACAGCAGCCATAAACAACACCCTGATGGCTAAACAGAAACAGCAGGATGGGAGCATCTCTTCGCAGGTGGTCAAGCCTCTCCACAGAGATCCCATCAAAAGCCAGCATTCACTCCAGGCATTTTCCCCACCAGCAGCTGTGACACTTGTGGGCCCCAATGCCTGAGCTCCCATGCAGCGAGCACTGACTGGCATCAGGTCACTACAAGTAGGATCGGTGCTCTTGCAATCAATCCCCTTTTGCATCAGCTGCTTGCCCAGCACACACAGCCAGGTATGCAAGCAAGATATCCTCCAGGAAGGAGGAGGAAGGAGCTCCCTCCTGATTCAGAACACACAAAAGTGAAAGCTAGTCTTACAATACAGGCACTGAGCCCAGAGAGCTTATTCATTGCGCTGGAAATGATCTCCAGCAAAATCACTTCCATTTCATTCAGCTGCATTTTTTACATGATCATCTGTCTGCAGTCAGAGGCAGCCACACAGCAAAGATCCCACTCACCAATACACAGGAAACAACCCTTGACTCAGAGACCTTGAGGGTTGGCTGAGGACCGGACACAACTGGTGGAACTGGCCAACTCCTTCACTCTGCTCTACCACTGGCTCACCTTGCAGCTATTTATAGATGTGGTATTTAAAGTGGTAAGTCTCTAATAATACATTGCTTATTTCAGTGCTGCAAGCGGATTCACACTTAACCCTGTCAGCTTCTACCCTGTCCTCAAAACCCAGTATGGGGAGCACAGCCAGGTCAGGATGCAGAGACAGATGCTGCTCAGTGGGGCTAGTGGTACAGGGAGACAATTTTCTCCTGCTTCAGAGGGGGTCAGCACATTGCTTCTTGATCCATTTGTGCAAAAAGCTGAGAATTGACAAAGGAGATGAGTGCCTTATGCTTCAGTTCCTACAGTCACTTCTGGAGTCATTTTACAGTACATCTCCCTGTTTTTCTCCTGAAATTGCAATCTAAGGCTTAGAAGGTCATCTTGTTTGTTTGGTTTTTTTTTTGTTTGGGTTTTTTTTGTTTGGGTTTGTTGGGTTTTTTTGCAAGAATATATTAGATTCATTATCCATTAAAATCTCCGACTTGGAAGGAAAATGTGACTTTGCCAGGAAAAATAAAAACATTGAGATCCAAGAAATATTAACAAGTCTGGAAGCTAGAGAAATAATGTGGGAGTGTTAAAGATAACAGGACATTCCAATGTTACTTAGAGGGGTATAATGCTCACAGGTTGGATTTTCCTGAGGTAAATGGGGGAGGATTTGTCCAGTTCTTGTGTGTGCATGTGTGGTGCTGCTGCTGATTTGCCAAAGTTGCTATGGAGCAGTTTCATGCAGTATGGCACAGGAGAGGACTTCAAAGGGAGACATGCTAATATTTGGACCTGAAAAGGAAGAACAGAACGCACAACTATGCCATGTTATTCCAGACTGACCAAATCCAACCTGCCTTACTTCCCTGATGCATTTCCCATGCCTAGAGAGGCAGATTGATGTCTTAGTCTCCGCTCATCAGTAGAGAAACATGCAAATCAACTGGAGCTGACTGGGGAAGAAACAGACCATTCCTTTCCCAAAGCAGATAGAAATTCCAAGCCCAGAAGGAACATTCCATATTCAACTAGCCCAAATTAATGCAGACATCCACTAGAATGCTGCTGAAACCCCCTGCTGTTGTCCCTGAGCACTGCCTCCACTGACTTTCTCCGAAGAGCTCCACCAGAGCTGGAGATGGGCTCTCTTTTCCCTACCTGCATCCCATACCTCCTCCCTCTCATCACCAGTAAATCTGAGTGGACTGCAGCATTAAACAAAGAAATGTTACCTTAAAACCTTCTAAGATTAAAGGACAGGCAGTGTAATTCCATAGCTGTTTAAAGTGAAATACATAAAGGTTAAGTTTAATATCAGGGAGATGAGATTTCACCTCACTGGAGCTGTCGTACAAACCTGGACCAGGGAAGCTCTTACAAGAGGTCCTCAGTGGTCTTTCCCTTGCCAGGACCTGCAGCACACTCCACAGCCTGGCTTGCACCTAGACAAGAACTGGTAGTTGATGGTAAATTGCTGGCAGAGGACCCAGGTAAGTGGGCACAAAAACCCCTTTTTTCTCTCAGGGATAGAAGATACATGCATCTGCTCATTTCGGGTTGTTGGTTAGCACTACCTTTGCTGACTACATTTAGAAAGTGCTTCATGTTTTGTAATCACAGCTTCTCTACTTGTTCATCCGCCTCACCTAGTGTCTTCCCTCTATCCCAAAGCCCTCCAACATCTGTGTCCTTCCTGACCCAGTCCACTCTGTTTCAAATCACTCTGCACACAGCTATTCAGAAAGTCCGAATACACTTGCCTTTGAATTCTGACCTGCTGCAGCTTCACTACTGTTGCATCACTAACAATGTGAATCTGTCCAAATCAAAAAATGCCCAACAGGAGACATCAGTGTATCTGAAACTGTGCACCAATGAGAGAGAAAACAAAAAGAAAGAGTAATGCTAACCCCAAAGAGACAACAGTACCAGCATCAAGCTAGCTGAAGCTGCTGCTGGTTCTGGCCCTTCAAATCCATGAGGAAAGGAGGGAGAAAGTGAAGGAAATCAGTGGATTGGGCAGAGGGTACATGGAGGCCAACTTCATGCTGGAGTCCTAAATGAACTGACAATTCCCTAACACAGAACTTTGGGCAACTGCTGTTTGAGGAGGAACCAGCAGCTGCCATTAAAATTCCTTTTCAAGCTTCTGCCAGCCTCTAGCTCCAAACAAGCTGCTCCTTACTAAAGTTTTTGAAGAATAAGTTTGTGTTAGGATTACTTCCAGGCAGCTGGAATTGCCCTTTAAACACCCTATATCCTTGTGGGAGTATAGGACATGAGAGCAACTTTTTGAAAGCTTGAGCACCCTGGTTAGGAATCTGACTGAGGAAACCTTTATTTTCCCTTGAGATTAGAAAGGACAGGTTGAGCGAAGTCATCTGTCATCTGCTGCTAAGGAGTAACATTAATTTTCTCTACTAACAGAAATGACCGTAGGGCTAAAGCACTGCAAGAGGACACCAGAAACCTGTGCTCTTGTCTCTATCACAAATCCCCTCTGTGACCATGACAAGTCACTTCATTGTTCTGTAAAACAAGCCAAATAATCCTTCTTCTCCCACTCTGCCCATCTCATTGAGATTTGTCAACACAGAAAATGTCCATCTCCTGCCAATGTGCAAGATGTCACCTGAAATTAAGCTATTGAGATCAAAAGGAGCACAGTTGCTCAACTGAGGGTCTAGATCTGCTGTGCAGTGCTCAGCCCAGCACCCTGTGCCCCAGATAGGAGTGAGGTGTTGCTATATCCCTTCCAATACATTGGTAGATTGAATATGAGGTTGCCTGCAAAGTGGGCAACAACAGCAGACTAGCTCGGCCCTTGCCCTCCCCACAAGGCAAAACCTAAACCAGCTGCCTTTGTGCCATAGCCCTCAGCCTTTGCTGCTGCCTGTCACCAAGTGCAGATAAGAACCATACACATCTGTGAAGGTGCACGGTTTTATTCCCTGGTCCTGCTTGCATATGGGGTGCTATTATTGGAAGGTACAGGCTAAGACTGCAGTTAACCCAACTTCAGTAGTGAAACAGCTCAATTGTTAGCCCTCACCCTCTATGGGTTAAAATTAATGGTAATGTTTAGCAGAGGCTCCTTCAGAGCTTCACTGGCAAGTTATTTTCCCAAAAGCTTATGCTTCAAAGAATATCAGAGCTAATGCATTTGTAGTTAGCTCAGAAGCAGCAGTGAAAGACACAAGTGTCCATGAGATACTGGGATATTAGTATACTCTCTCTGGCCAAAGCTAGTACCAGAAGCTCTGCTAGAAGTCTCAGAAAGCCTTGCAGCACGTGGATAGAAAATAACCTTTCCCCAGGGAAATCTTCTTCCTGACCCTGATTAATTAGAAGCTGCCTAATGCCCTAAAGCATGGAGCTAAACACTACAGGAAGAAACCCAAGGTAGACAAAAGGGGAAGCAGCAGCTACCTGCCAGCTGACAAGCTACAGCTTGAACCGTAAACCAGTCTTCAAGGGAATCTAAAGACATTTAAAAGTGCATTTTCCTGCCATAAAAGCAGGATGCTTTCCTCCATGGGAACTAAAGAGGAGGGGGGGGAGGGTCTCCTGAGCTGCATTTAATTTCCTCTGTAATGAAAATTAATAGCAGCGGTAAGGATTAAGGCAAGGAGAAACTATAGCTTCCACCCACTCCACAGCTATGTGCTGCCAGTCTACTGCCAACCTGCTCCACTCTCAAAAAACAGGCAGTCACTACATTTTAATTATGTCAGTAATACATTCACAGCCAATATCCCCCTTGGAGTCACCACAATAACCCTTTAAAATATAAGGTCATTTTGCTCACTGTAACATAGACAACAACACTCCAACATATTTCCATAGTCTGTTCTCTTCCAGTTAGATAACTTTTCTCCCTGGTGCCTGCTCCCCCCTCACCCCTGTCCTATAAAAGGCAGGCAACAAACTATAGCAAAAGCCAAAACAAGCCACAACAAAAAGAAAGCCACATCCTGGTTGTAGGAGGGAGGGAAGGGTCATATTTTGATCAGGAATGCTGAATCGCAACCACATGCTTCTGTGTCAAGTCACATTGCTGGCAAAGGGCAAGCTGACCTAACTGATAGTGACCTTCAATTCCCAAATCATCTCATCTTGCTGGAAATTACAGCAGAAGGGAATCTGCAAGTCTACAACACTAAAGCCAATCTTGGGATAGCAGGGGCTGGATCTGCTCATTCATCAGTGTAATAACCCATTCTATAAATGATTCTAGGTAACAAGGTCAATTAAGCACTTGGGAAATAATTCTATACTGAAGGCAGTATAGTCCATTTTATTGTTTCCAAATACCTACTTCTGCTGAAGTGAATTCAGTGCTGCTGGTAGAGGCCAATTTGAAGATGGCTGTCCTCCAAACACAGGGTGGAAGATAGTCGCCTCTCTTGGGCTGATATGCCTCCAAGTCTTAACAAAGATAATTGCCAATCCCTTCTTCAGTGCCACTCTCTGCTGAAACAGGGAGAGTGTTGCATAGCAAAAGTCAGTCTAGGAGAATCCTATTCAAATCTAGCCAATGTTTGAAAGATGCTTATGGGGTAGGAAGATTTCAGTCTGGCAAAATGTACCAGCTCTTACTTTGCAGGGAACAGATACCAAAGGCACTGAGTGAATGTTCCATTTTAAGTCTATTCATAAAGATCATGAAGAACTCAGGGAAGTACCAGCGGAATATGGACAGCCAGTACAGGCTGACTCACAGCAAGTCTGTTTCCAATATCCATATCCCTGTGATGGTGCATGTACAGCATGGCCCGTGCCACTTCTGTAATATAAAGAATTATTACATTTGGAACACTTCTAAGTACTATGATTTGAAAAGCAACAGTCCTGAAGCTGAATCTGCCTTTGTTTCCTGTCTTCCTTCCCCACCCCACCAGTTGTCTGGTTTTCTCTGTTAACCCTGCAGTATGGTAATAATTCTTCTAACCTGGCCTAGCCTGTCTCAAAGGCTTCCAATAAAACACCTAATTCAATTTCTCTATATCTTGATTTTGCAAAGCCTCTGCCTATTGCTGCTTGCAGTCATTTCCCCTCCCTTGAGCAAGAAATGCTGAATTAATATCTTCATGCCTAGCTTTTTTCCTTTTTCCCCAGCTGCTTCACCTATATCGGTGCTCACTGTGATCCTCTCAGACCTAGGAAAGGATGCTGGAAGGTCAGTGCAAATTATAGCCACAATGGGAAGGAGCAGTGCTACCAAGAAGAGCTCCAGCTCAGCAGGTGATGTGGTGCTCTGTTTTTTGAATCAAGACTGGTCCACATGGTCTGAACAGAGAAGGGCTTGCTATTGGAAAAATGCTGGGTTTAGAGACAGCAAACAAAACAAGGCTACTCCATCGCAGGCTTCAAGATCCTTGTGCATTTATATTAACAATCCAAAGGTAATTTCTTAAGAGATTAGCTTCGATGCTATAGCCATCTCCTAGAATGGGTAATTACATTCTGTCCCCACTGTCACACTTCCCTGTTCTGAAGGTTGCCTGCCTCCCTTTCATTACCCAACTCTAGCACACTTGAACAGGTGTATTCTGGATATCAGGATGCATTATGATGCTTTATCCAATACACGAGAAATGAAGGCACAGAAAGATCAAGTGACATAAGAGTTTATGCAGATCCAAGGATCACATCTAGGGCATCCTACACTCCCGAGTCAGCTGTGGGGTTTAGGTGAGAGGCAGCAAACTGAATCATGCAGAGCCTGCAAAACCATTGTGCTTCCTATTGCTTCTTCCTAGCTTCTAAGGGCTGGGGATACATTCCCTTGCACTGCAGCCATCAAAACTGCACAGAGCCATTTTGCTTTGTGGGAGAATACTCCATCTCTTTCCAGCTTTTCTCTGTGTTTCAGGCTGTTAATTTCTAACCACAGCTGGCCACTTCCCTTTCAGTAACACTCTCCCCTGCCTCATAGGACAGTGCTGCAGGTTCTTTCCACTGCCCCTCTGCAGCCAGGATAAGGTTCCCGCTTGTTCACCCAGCTTTCTATGCCTATGGGGCTTCTCCCTCTCAGACAGGCATGACAGGCCCCATCAGCATGGGGCATTTTAAGTTAAGCTTATCAATACCAGAGGAACAGATTAAGGGGACTGGTTTGCAGGCTTCAATCTGTGCCATTTACACAAGAACTGTCAAGCTGCAAATAGAAAAAGAGGCAATGTGAAGCAAGCCTGTCTGAAGGTTTTTAGCACTCTTTACAAATTGCTGTGGTGAATAACTTGTTGCCTGTATTTATCCCTTTTCAAATTGTCTCTTAGCTACAGTCATCCATCTTCATTCCTCTCTGCTTGCTCCAGACACTCTCAGCTGCTACCTCATTATTTTACATTTGTACTGTGCCACTTGGCTATGCCTTGCTCAGATACATAGAGCAATCTCAAGAGGACAGATTCATCCCTGGGGCAATGCCACTGGCTTCAGTGTGAATCCAGCATGGCCTTTTACACATTTCCCCACATCTCTCTGATTAAGACAGCATGTTTGCAAGAGATCAAAGCATTGGCACCAGGACATCTGGGTTCCAGCCAAAACAGTGCTACAAACAGCCTTGGAAAGTAAAGCACCTGCTCTGTAAAAAGGTAGTTTTATAGCACATGTGGTGGGGCTTCACTGAAATGCTTTTACAATGATGGGCTCAAAGGTATTTGAATCAGATCAGATCTTAGCAAGCCCAAGGCTGACCTTACACAAGAGATCCAAGCTCAGCATGTCACAGCAGTGTCAATTCCTGTGCTTGAAGCCCAGATCTCCTTCACAAGGCACATGGCTGTTATTCTAACCATCCTGCTTTGAGAAAGGAGCAGCATACATAGTCCATTTTAGAAGGAAACTGCTTCAGACTTCTGTCTCTCCATTTGCTCAAATGTATTCACTGGCCAACATCTCAAAAATCAGTGCTTCCTCTAGTTTGTACTCTACTGCCTCATTTTTATTTGCCTCTGAAAAAACATTCAGGGGATAGTGTCTGTATGAAAGATGCTATACAAAATAAGCTTGTATTGTTGTAAGTCTCTTCCAAAGCACAACTAAGATAAGTTCAAAATTAGAGGCTACATGTAGGTGGTTTGAGAGTGCATACTTGCGTAGGAGAGAAGAATGATTCCCTTCAAAACAACCATCGCTGGGGAAAACCGCAGCTTGTATTATTCAAGTGGTCAGGCTATAGAGGGCTTATGTCTTAAAATCCAGAACTCGAAAGGCCAGGTTTTGTTAGAAGAACATTGACAAGATCAAGCCCCCAGAGCACTGCAGACTCTGTATCTCTTTCCAGCGAGGACTCAGTCACTTAAGACAAAACAGCAGAGAGAAATGCCTTGGTCAATGGCTACATATAAGTCAGTGGCAAGAGCGGGACAGACCCAGGGACTCAAATTGCTGTGCTGTGCCATCTAGAATAAAAATACTGGAGAATTTAAGGCAATCACACAGAAGTAATGTTTTGCAAAGATGACAACTTTGGGGGAGAAGACTTATCTTTCTCTAAGGCAAAAGGAGACACTGAAAGTCTAAGGGCTTTGTTGTGCACTTCCCAGCTAAGAACTGTGTCAATGCTCCATCTTGCAGTCTCCTGAGCCAGCCACACAGTCAATCCCCCGTGCAGCACATCTCACTCCACGCTTTCCACAGCTTACTGAATAATCACAGGTACACAGCCTTCCTCACTACTTTTCTTTGTGACTTTACAGAGAAGCAGAATCCAGTCAGGAATCATTGTGAGGAGCATTCTTTAGTTTCATGTCACATTCATTTGTTCTCACTGAGACAATTGTGACTTCCCAAATACAGTGACAAGGGACCAGTGCCCAGAGTGGCCCCATGATCTCTATGCTGCCAATCCACTAACAGACAACCTAAGAGCTCTCCTCTCCAAACCAGGGCCTGCCCCTTGCATTATGTAAGATCTCTCCACCCCTCATATTCCCCAAGCTGAGAAGCTGTTCATATAATAGATGAATGCTCCGGCTGGACACTTTTATTTTTATTATGTTTAATTCACCTTATCCATCGCTAATTTCCCTTTTGCTGCATGCCTGTCAGGAATCCATGTCTCAGCAATTCACTCTCAGCAGAGCAGCCAAAGCATATATCAGGCTTCATAAATAGTGCCCCAGTGGCTTAGGCTTGCTGACAGTACTGACAAGCAACACTGATGTGTTGTGATCTGCCTCAAGAGCCACAGTCCTCTGGGGTCAGACAGGGTAACCGTCTTTCAGCTGTACTTCCCTGTTTGCTCCCTACTGCCTCCTCCCACAAGTCCTCCCCCCATACCCTCTTTCTGGCATTATTGGTCTTACATAGTAGCCACAACAGAGCCCTGGCAAAAATCTGCTTAGTGCTGAGGAATGATTTGCTCTGAAAGCCTCCAAACATAGATAGCAATAGGGGAGGGTAAAAGGGGGTTATGACCTGCTGCTTCACAAAAGGGGAGAGAAGTACAGAAGGATGAAAGGAGTTGCCCATTGGGAGTATACAGTCAAGTCATTGCCAGCTGATTCCCAGGTGCAGGCTTTATGCACACAACAATCCTGCTTGCTGGCAGGAGAAGCAGGAGCATCAGCATTATACATGCCTTCAGAGGCAGACTGGCAGCAACACCCCAAATAATCCCAGAGATTACACAGAAGGTCATGTTAAGAACTTCCCAACAGGAGCTCATCTGCCACCCTGATACCTAGGACTGTCACTGCAAGGACTGCTGTTCACCTCACAGGTAAAGTCTGAATTCCCCCAAACAGAAGCTAAAATAGGCTATCACATGGAAGCAGAGAGGACTATGATTTGAGCTCTGTGCATCTAGAAAACACTCTATTCATGCCTATGAAAAATAAATACATCGTTGTTTCTCATGGAAATTGTTGCCTCCCCCTCATGTTTTGACCCCTGTATATGTAAAGATATCATTTGTGGTTGAGCAAAATGTTTATCTTTCTGCAGAAAACAGAAGCACACCATTCAGCAAAAGGCTGCGTGCATTAGATTCTTATTGTCTTCCCATAATTGTATTCTTTTTAATAAGTTTTCCCTTGAAATAAAGTCTCCCTGTTTCTGCTAAAAAGGAAATTCCAACTCAATGAAGGGCAAAAAACCCAACAAGGACATCAAAATATGTTAGTGATTAAAATTTACAGCCATTAGATAAACAGTCACTACGTGCTGCTGATTTATTTTTTCTTTCCCAAATCAATTTCCAAGTGATCATAAACATGAACTCACATCTGGCATTAATAGCTTCATAGATGCACATCAGCCATTTGGAAACAAGTCTGCAAAGTCTGTTTTCCCAGTGCATTCACAACAGCAAAACACTCACCAATGAAGCTGAACAGTGAACTATCCAAGAACACAAAAACCGAACCAGGTAGGTAGATTTTTTTCAACACTGACATATAAGCAAAGTTCGCAATTAAAATTTAACATCCTCTTTCCTTTTCAGCTAACCACGATTGAGCTTTGCGATCACTGAGTCTTTCTACATTTACTAGAACCTGCAGCCAGGTAGATAAAAAGCCTGTCTTCGCAAGTCTTCTACTTTCAGAGCAGAGGACAGGCTGAGTTGCCCCCAGCTTTATTAACTGTTTATTGTTGTCATCCATATTGAAGAAGCATATTCAGGTCCCAGCTGGCATCAGTCACTCTGTGCTCAGCCCTGCACACCTCTGACAAACTAGACTGCTCTTTGGGGTGCAGGTTCTGCCATGTAACACCCACGAAGGGTGCTATTATCTGTAAAATACAGACCCATCTCCCCAAACTTGAGCACAGTAGCTGGCAAGTGACAGGTAGAAGACAGAGGAAGAGAAATACTGCACATGTGGATGTTCCTTTAGATGTTTTTTGTGGAAGCACACTATGTGGGGATATCTAGAGCACATTTAGAGTCCCATTCTGTTTCTCTATACAGTGCGGAGCTGGAGCATAACTGCTTTTACTGAGTAACCTCTTCCCCCTCTAAACATAGCGCATGCCAGGATGGCACAGTGGAGGGTAAAGGTTTTCTGACAGAAAATATTACTTGTGCAGAATCACACTAGAAAGTAATTATTTCAGGACAACCAGCAATGTTTTACCTTCAAGGAAATTAATTATTGAAATGAACTTCAAATACAAGAAATATTTTTAGCTATATGTAAGAGAAAATATAGTATGTCGGTGGTTGCACAGGGAGAAATAAGTTACTTGTTTCTTAGCAGCTTAAAACCTGGCAATTAGCAAATCAGTATGCAAATATGATCAAAGTTGACAAGCAGAGTTACAATACTGTAACACCACCAATGGAAAAATACAAGAACAATAGTATTTACAGCAAGCAGAAACAGCAGGTAAATATTTTCATCCAGTGTAAATTGTATACATTTCAGAGTAACATTGAAAACACTTAAGATGTTATTATTTACATTGAGCAGGATGTAATGGGCCTTAGAAAAAGGCATTGTGCAAATAAATATGCTACCTCTACAAAAAGGTTAAAGATGCAAGTTGTAAGAAAACAGTGTCAGACAGAAGTGTGCTCAGTCAATGAGATGGTACTGCTCCATGCACTCAGATGCAGTTTTAGCTTGCCCTTTAGCTAAAGTTTGTGTGTGTATATATATCTATATATATAGATAGAGATAAATCAACACTTTATGATATTATGGTCACTTCCCAAAGGACTAGATCAAGGCAGTGTTATCTCCCCAGCACATTGCTAACACAGCAAAGAGCTCATCTCCAGCCAAGTGGCATAAGCAGACAGATGGGCAGAGGGGGAAGATTCTGCAGAAAAGCAAATCAAGAAGGAACAGTTCGGTACTCACAGAATGCAAAGCTTGTGGTTTGGTTTAGTGTCTTTGTAAATTGTTGGCTTTAGAAGTAAGAAGAGAGAAAAAGGGAAACAACAAAGCTTCCTGCTGGCATGCAGAGCTTCCACTTTCCACAGGGCTGCACTTTTCCATACGAGCACTGCATTTTGCCACTGTCACACGTGCCTTCAGTCAAGTGATGCAGGAAGCTGTACAGAGAGCAGAGCTGATGTGATCACATCATAGTTGTCTAAAATAGTTAACATAACACTTCACAGTTATGCCCAATACAAGAAGTTTGCTGCCATATGACTTTTTGGGTAAAGACAAATTGCACCCTGTTGTCACCTGAGCAGTCTTGAACAAGTTTCACTCTGCACTTGAGAGAAAAAGCTGCTGAAAATAGGGTCATTTGATTAGCTACCTTAATACTGTCACTGAGCTCTTCCAAAAACTCAGTCCTAGGGAAGAACAAAGATAGAAGAGGCAGTGAAATATCACAGCAATGCGCTTCTCTTAGTAACTATTACAACAGAAAACATCGACTGAGACACTAGATCTTTCAATCCACATTCAGTTATCTTAACAGGCTCATCTTGAGAAAACACTCCTTTTCTTTAGGTAGTTTCTGTTGTTTCATTTTCTAAGAGCAGGAAAAAATTTGACAGAAAGCAAGCCTTGATACTGAAATATTTGTATTTCTTCTTTATTTGTTGTTGAAGTAGAAGAGGATTTAAGTTTAGCATTTTTGTTACAAGGCCATGACCAGACACAGTTGCTATTACATGTGTCACAAAAGCTCTGCTGCTGATTTAGTAATGTTATCTGTGAACGCACTAATAAAAGCTTGAGCATGTGCACACACACAGGAGCACCGAAAAACAGCAAAGCAGAGAATTCTCTGGGAGTAGCAGTACAAGCCAGAGTCAATCTCCTTTTACCTTATGCCTCATTAGAGGAGAGGTTCTTCTGTGCTTGAACTAGGAGTTTGTATTAGCTTTCAATTACCTAGTGTACATTTTAAGAAATTCCCCAGTTACCTTTGCCAACTCTCCCCCATTACAGTCCCACAACCGATATATGGGCTATAGTCCTTTCCCAAACTCCAGTGGAATATAAAAAGCAATCTAGGTAATAACATCAGCCAGCCTATAGTCCTAGGGAAAGGGGACATGTTTTCTCACCCTTTAATATAATGTCACCCCCTTCCCAAGCTGAGCTTTCTTTCCTTGCTGGATTTCACTTCGGCTCACTAATGATTATTATCTCCTCTAACAATAAATGGAAAGACTCTGGCTTGATTCTGCAAGGATATTTATTACCCAGGGTGCCCTTTGATCCTGTTTAGTCTAATTGAGCCTGGCACACAGCTCCAGGTTGCTAATGTATTTCCACCATAAACTATATTTGCAGACAGATGGAAGTTACATGATTGCCTCCTTTCACTGCTATTAGTGAAGCAGTCAGCGCCTTTCTTTTACTTACAATTTAATTACGAGGCATATGGAAATGTTGAAAGCAGTGAAGCCAAGGCCCTTGCACAGATTTCAGTGCTCATTCTTTCGCCTTCAAGCCACCCTTCTCCTTTTCCAAGACTCAACTACTAAACTAGCATCTCTTCAACAGCACTCAGAACAGAGATCCCTTTGCAAGCGATGCTAGGGTGAGCTGCTGTCTTGAGAAAGCTGCTCTTAGTTTGTGTGAATGTAGTATGGTGGAAGAAGCAGCAAGTGAAGCATCTCCTGCATTTCCAGTTCAACAGGGCAAAGGAACAGAGGCTTTTCTAATGACAGCTGATCCCCATCCCAAACAGCTCACTAGCACTGCCTTGATAAGAAAAGCAGCTCAGACAGACATGCCCCAGCTGTCATTAGACTAGTTAGTTTGGGCAATGATCTTAGCATAGCTGGAGGTACTTAGACCTCATCAGCTAATCACCAGAGCATTTATTCAACAACAGCTCTCTGAAATGTCAGAGACCTAGTAAGAATTGAGATGCTTCAACTCCTGCCTGTTTTTAAATATCAAGATGCCATTAGCTGTGCTCATTGCCCTCTAGGAAGTAAATGGAGTAACAATGGCTATTCCTGGGCTCTTTGCATCTGTCTCTCATCTTCCTCCTCTCCACATGCCCATGGGGAGAAAGACTCTGCTCTCCAGGGGCCCCACTCTGTAAAGGAGGAAGACACAGGCTTCGAAGCACACAGGATCAGGAAAGGCTGGATGACTGATGCCTTCAGCCATTATATTTCTTAATGTGCTTTTTATCCAAAAGCACATTAGCTATGGCCAAGATACCAGTATCTTCTGGATGCTTTAGGTGCTCCTAGGGCACTGAAAAGACACACACGCACACACCCCTTCCTGGTAGCAACAGCATCTTCTGGTGATCTTACAGAAAGGGCTCAGAAGAGAATGACATGGCCCCAGTCTGAGGGCTCAGGCTACAGCTCTGACAGATAGTCACAGCACTTGCTAAAAGGAGTCCATTAGGGTAAGTTGTACTGCAGCTCAGCCTTTCCTGCTGTCTCATTATCTGAAGTTTCCTTGTTTTATTACACTGTTTTCAAATTAAATCCATAATAAAACAAACCTGAGTGGAAGCAAACAGAAGAGAATGGCAGAGGGGGAAGGGGAGGATGGAAACGTGACATTCATTTCCCCCCAGAAAGACACCTGACAATTTCTGTTGCTGAGAACGTGACAGTTGTATTCAGGGGGATAATTGAACCCCTGTCAATTAGAAAGATCAGATGAAACCAACAATAAAAGATACCTGTAAAAATATATTAAAAAGTTAAAAGGATCAGACAATGAAAGCAAATGTGTTATAGAATGATCTTGAGCACTCTGGGCCTGACCTATCCTGAGACTGAGTTATATCCTACTGTGTAAAAGGATAGCCATGAACTTTTTTGAATAGGAATGGGAACATAGCCATCAGTTTCCTGTGGCTTGGAATCATCTCTGTGGTCCCAGAAACCTTATGCACCTCACACAGGACCCTACAATTGTCACCTGCCACCATGTCCCCTTACCCCTTCTCTCAAATCAGCAAGCTGGTGCTCCATGTCCATACTGGTGCACTGGGAAATTCTACCCTGTAATCTTACTGTGCAGTTCAAAAGCAAAACTGCTGTTGTCTTTGATAAATACAGTCAGGGCACTTGTGTTGCCCACAGCATCGTCATGTCTGTGCATCCTGTTCTAAATACTGACCCCAGCATGCTGGATTCTCAATAGCCATGAGTCACCATTAACGTTCCCTCACTTCTGGGCTTTTGTCTCCCCTCCTTATTTTAACCTCTCCTTCAGAACAATTTCCTAGCTTGCACACTTTCTCCTTTGCTTTCCTTCCCCCTGTCCAATAGCAGCTTACACTTCTTTTCACTTTCTCAATTTCCATTCTCTGTTTTACTGAGTTCAATTCAATTTAAAACAAATTGCTTTATTGGTGCCACTGAAAGACAAGGATTGCAAAAGTCATTATAAACATGTACAATACACATTATGTGAAAAATATTTAAGGAAGGAATACTCCAGCAAATGGAATCAATATATTCCACACAAAACATTACCAGGAATGGAAAAAAGAAAGAGGAGTGAAGTCAAACTCTTGTTAAGTGCACTGCAAGCCTACTCAAAATTCAGAGCTGATAACATGTTAGCACATAATCAGCAGCATTCCAGCTCCCACTGCTGTGCTCACCCTGTCTCCCATGCCCTGACTGCAGCAGCAGCCTTTCGCAAATCAATGATCACTTACTATTTCAAGGATTCTGGGCTGAGAACAAGAGCTGTTTCCTTCGGATCTCTTTTCACTGCACTGCTGCCAATAAAACCATAGATCTCCATCTCTGTCACCACTTCTGAATCACATTTCAGAGATGTAGCAGGCAGGCAATGGGGGTGGGGAGAAAGCATTTACATAGCAATTTTAGTCCCAAATTGAGAGTAAGTCTATGGCCATTTTTAGAAGGCAGCCTTGTACCAGATCTGCCTCCAAACATACTGCCTTGTTTGTCTTGGTCTTCTCTATAAATAATTATTAGATGCCTAGGGACATTGCTGGCAAAGAAAGCTCACACCCAGCAGAGCAAGCAGATTCCTACTTACAACAGTAGAACTGTGCAATTCTACCCTTCCTGGAGGAGTCATGCATATTTCCCTCCAACTCATTTTAGCAAAACCCTTCTTTTTACCTTATCACACATCAGCTACAAACCTTTGCCTGGTGCACTTCAGAGACCTTGAAGCAAACAGTCCTGCGTGAAACATGGGGCCACACAAACAAAAGCAAAGCTTAGAAACCAGACACCACCAACCAAGAATGAGGTTTCTAAAGTTAAAAGCATCTGAAGTCTGTGCAAATGGACAGACATTTTCATAAGAAATCTGGAAGCCAGATTAACACAGAGCACAACAGCTTCTCTGGAATGGACCCAGGGGGACAGATCCAGCTACTCTCACCATGGGGATTTCCAGTTCTTCCTAATCTTTTCCTCCCTAATCCAATTCTCCCATTTCCCCACACCTGCACATTGCAGTGCTAATGGTCCCTTCTTGCTCCCTTTCCCATCAAGATGGGGAGTCTTGCTTTGGGATGCAAGACAGTCCATTGGTTTTGCTTCTCCCTTGCTACTATTGTTGGATTATCAGCTCATTTTTTGGACAACTCCTAGATGCCCCAAGAATCCCAATACAGACAAAACACTCTTGTCTCTGAGAAGAAATTGAGTTTTCCCTGAGGAAGCAATCAGTCAGAGTGTGTTCCACTTACTGCTGAGATTAAGAAGCCTCTGTTGATAGTTCGCTTTCTACAACAGAGTATGTCAGTGCTACCTCCTCACCACTATATTGCCTTGCCCACCTTAACAGCACTTCTGGGGCTGCATAGAAATCACACCATTTTTAGAAGACACCTTCAATTTCAGATCATGCAAAATACAAGCACCTTGTTTTTCTTCCTCTCTTCTTTCCTTCTGTATACCTTCTTCTCAAATAGTTTTTGGGACAAGTGATAATCTAAGTGAGGAGATGATGCTGGAAACGAATGGGCAGTTATTCTCTTGGACTTTCCTTTATAACCATTTTCTCACTCCATTCACAAGAGATGAGAGTGGACTTGAAGGATGATGTGCCCAATGGCTCAAGACACCAGTAGATGAATCCTCTCAGCTCCAAGCTGTGGATTTGATCCTGCCCATTCAACTCATCTGTCTAGGTATGACACATTCAGCCCACCACCACAGTCATTGACCAGTTAAACTCTGAATGGCCAGTGATCCACATAGATTTTCATGCAAAGACCACCAGGAGTTTTTGACTTAAAGGACACACAGCTCCCTCTTACATGCCACCTCTCACAGGAAGTCTTCAGAGTGATAAGAGGTAGAAAAGTATTACCAAGTCTTGTGGAGGATGCCCATGAAAGAGAAGAAAATCTCTCTATAGGACAAGCCTCTCCTTTTGATATTCTTTGGGATACAGTAGTGCAACACTGAATGGGCCATTTAAGTAACTGCCCAGATGCATTCAGTTTTAGCCCTGATGAACATCTTTCATTCTCTAGTTATCAGCTGATAACTGTTTCCTGTTTTTTTCCATCTGCTAACTCAAATGAAAACACACTTTCTCCCCTCCCTCCCCATTCACATTTCACTACACATGTAATCTAAACAAGGGCAGGAAAGAAAGCTGCAACAAGCATCCATTCATCCAGCAACCTGCTCACAAAAATAGCTCAAGCTCTGACCCAGCACCTTGAGTCCCAGCAAAGTTGCAAAGTTACTTCTTGTTCACAAGAAGTCACCTGCATGTAAAGAGTCCCAACCAGAAATGATACAGATGCATGACAGGAGTGGGAAGAACACCAACAACCCTCACATTTAGAGATTATTTGCCAAAACTCCCTCCCAGACATATCCTTACAATTTATTTTCAGCCAAGCCTCCAAGTTTTATTATAAATGACCACTTTACAGTTGCAATGATTTCAGGACTCAATTCTCTCCTTTGGGGAAATGAGCCCCACAAACTATAGTACATTTTTCAGATCTAGAAGTGGACTAATAATTATTAATAGGGGTAGTTATCTCCTCCTCTGCTTATATGTCCTTAACAGCAGATAAAACGCTTGTAAAATAGTTTCCTATTTATTATATATTGATTGCTTTCTTCCAAAACATACTATTTCAGAGTTATCACTGTGTGGGACTCATTACCTACAAGGCTTTGGTCTTTGACAAATCTGGTTGACCCTGCACTGCCTGCAACAAAGGTTTGTAATGTAGCTTTTGTCTGCACTTTTCTATATTTGCTTCTTAATGTTCTCCCCCCTACAAACTTCCAAATCAATATGAATTTCATAGTATACTGCAAACAAAGCATGCTCCAGAAAGGCCTCAAATGAAATTATAGATGATGCTCTTAAACACCATCTTCATGGCTGCTTTTAACAGACTAATTTCTCAGCATCTGGCTGGGAGCAGAACAGTGCTCTGAAAGGGAGAGAGATCACAGACCAGCTGCCCCAGCACTGAGGCTCTCCATTAGTCTAAGCTTTCCCAAGATTAACTGTTTACTCCCCCCCTGAAATCCTCATATCTTACTTTCAGAAACAGCAGACACCTGCACTGGTTAGGTGAGGGCAGAGATGCTCATTGAGATGCAGACAGACCCATGCAGTGGCATCCATCAGGGAGCCAGCACATAGGTGCCAGAACACCCTTCCCAAGGGAGGGGAGAGCATCCAGGTGGGCATCTGGCCAAGACCAACCCACTACAGCCCTCAACAGTTATGAGACAGAAAAGAGGAGTCCTCCAGAGGGGTGGGGATTTAGATGATGGCTGGAATAATCCAGCTGCTTTAATACTACTACCATGTACTAGCGCTTCCCTTCCAGTGTTTATAGACTGGGATATTAAGAATTAAAATACTGACCTCTGAGAGAAACAGTAGATCTGGACAAATGCTTGTGTTTATCCTTCCTCTACTTATCACTGTTAATGACTCGAACCCATCTCAAGGAGGTAAGGACAGTTCCTCCACAGGAAGGTATGTCTGAAGGAAAGGCGCACTTTGCCATTGTGTTGGGCAGTCATAGATGCAGAAAGGTCACCTGAGGGCTACCAGCAAAAGAGCACATTGGGGACCACAGGTTCAGAGCTGCATGCATGGCTGAATAGTCATGATGCCTGTGTGCTATGTGACAAATCTCAGCACACTTTGTGTGTATCATCTGAGACAGGGGCAGGATGAGTATACAGGCAAGGTTAAAATAGAGCAGGAGAACAGAGTGCGTGGCACCTTATTTCTTTCCAGGTTAGAGTCCCAGAGAGGCTAGATACTTGCCAAGAGAGCAGGGTACACCAGTAGAACATGTTAAAGTGGAAAAAGCCAGCAAGGTGTCCATTACTAACTTCCAGAAAAAGAAAACAACAAACAGTACATCAGTGCTTTTCCTTGCCACTTGTCAGGCTTCTGCTGTCTAAAATACACCCCCCACCCCATTCTCTCATGCAACTGTTTACCGGGGCCTATTTCATTATTTTCTGGTTTGTGGCCCCCAGAGAGCAGGACCTTTCATTCTATACACAAAGCAGGCACTAGGTCTCTCCTTCCTCCCACCAGCCTACAAGGCTGATGGCTCCTCAACTACCTTGCAGCAGGAGGTACCCACAATTTTTCAAACACTGTCTGTCAAAGGCACTTAGATGAAAGGCCAAAGCAGTGAGTTTGCTCAGCTCCAGTGGAGAAACAGCTGCCTATTACACCATTCGTGCCATGAGCTGAGATTTGTTTACTGTCTGGTCAGAGACAAGCAAACAACTGGTACCAACAAACACACTCTAGTGTTCCAGCACAGAGCCCAGTAATTTACCAGCTATGCTCATGCCTTGTTCCAGCAGGGAGAGCAGAGATAAAGGTAATAGCTCCAGAGAATACACTGTAAGTTAGTCTGAATTCCTAAGAGAATAAATGAGCTAGAAGGTGTTTTCCCCCCTTTCTCGTACAGCATGAATTCATAGCAGGCCCCTCCACTACTAAAAGCAGATAGAGATAATCTGAGTCCCAAGATACAGGATAGACATAGGTGATAGTTCTGTAACACAGGATTTCTATACTTCAAGTCAAACCCCACATGATCTGCAACTTCTGCAGAGCTACCACAGTCTAAGAATTACACTAGAAGACAAGTCTAAGATGATTTTAAGTATCTTCTTTAAATTTGCGTAAAAATCTTTCCTTCCAAAATGAAAATGTACAATAGTGTTTTCTGTCACCTGGGAGTGTGTGAAATGCAACCTTCCCAGAGATTAAGAAGTTACTATGTAGTAAGTAGAACAGTAATAAATTCTAGGCCTGATGCAGGGGAGAAATGCCTAAGAATATTTCCACTAAAGCAGCCAGTCCAGTCTCTAACTCCTTACTGGAGATGTGCTTTAAGGTAAAACTCTTGCTCTAGACAAAACTCCAGTCTTAGACAACAAGAAAAATATATGTCCTCTGATGCTATCAACCACCTTTCATTTGTACTTTCTTAGTTTATTGCCCCACTAACTGAAGACCATTTTGAATCCTAAACATTATCAGCTGCATTGTGTTTATCACCTCTTTCCCGCCCTGGCCTTTAAAATCTCCAGACTGTTTAATTAACAGACCTATAGTAAGAACCATTTACTTAAAGGCACTTAGGCATACAATTCCTTTATGTCTCTGTTGAAAGCACAAAACCATAGCACCTTTGCAAACCTGGCCTCAAACCTTATGTTTCAGAAAGAAAACAGAAGTTCTCTACCAAGGAAATTGCTGTAATACTAAAGAACCCCAAGCAAACTAGGTCCTTGCTATCCAGACAAATAATCTAAGACTAAGCAACAAGATGAGGCAATTAGAGTAATGAACCAGCACTCATCCTTTTCACTGAAGCGAGCAGCATTATGGTGAAGGTATATTTAGGTTTTGGATGGGCAGAGCAGGAAAATGATTGGATGTTTTTTTCCCAATTTTCTTTCCTCCTAAGTAGTGAAAGAAGTTTTTTGGTGGAGATACATGTAATAAAGAACATAGTGAAGGAAAAGCAGTGAATAAAAGCATTATTCATCCATCCTGTCTAGTCTGGATCCTTGGTCTCTCAAGATGCTCTAATTTTCTGCAGGTTCCAGCTCAGAGCAGATCCTACCACAACAGGCATGGTTAGAGGCAGTCTGCCCCTAAACAATAAATAAAGGAAAACATAAGTGTCCTGTCCTCTCCATACAACTGCTCCCAAGTCCCATGTGTTTGGAGATACCTGTGTGCTCAGGCACCCCACTGAGTCAGTGACCAGTTCAAGATAAATACAAGAAGAGGAGGCTTCTAAGAATCATGACAAATATTGAACCTTTTTGTAAAC
This sequence comes from Nestor notabilis, assembly GCF_000696875.1. Taxonomy (NCBI): domain Eukaryota; kingdom Metazoa; phylum Chordata; class Aves; order Psittaciformes; family Psittacidae; genus Nestor; species Nestor notabilis. Next base: position 40,710 of record NW_009917749.1, on the reverse strand, counting down.
CCAGTGAACTAAATAGCATCACACGGAGGTGCTTTTAGTTCATGGATCCATAGGGTTTTGCTTTTCTTCTGTTTTGAATTTATACTTACCAGTATAACTTGTGGCAATCTGGAGGGAATAAGACTTCTCAAGGATATTTTGCTACTTCTACTTAAGCTCAGTCTGTCTTTATATTCACTGTCATCTAAACTGTGAATATATTATATTCCCCCTCCCAACTTTCCAATTTTATCATCTACCATCAGTGTGTCTATGTGCAATACTGCCTAGATGGGAGCCTGGGATCTTTATTTATTTATTTCTTATTCAGGAGCTTCACTTTTAATGTGTTACAATACAAAACATAACCACCATTACTAGGTTGGATAAGAAAGTTAATATATCATTTTCTGTGGTTTATGTCCTGATGGCTTCCTACTAACATCAGAGGTAATTCTCACATATTTCCCTGGGAAATGTAATGGGGTGGAAAGACATTCCCCTAGCTTCACAATCGCTATTCTAGCTGAGACACAGATGGAATAGGGACTTGCAGAAATGCATTGGTGGTGTCTATTCTGGACAGACTCTCAGCAATTTATACAAGATACTAATACATTTGTCAGGAAGACAACAGACGTTTTCTCTTTTTCCTTTTGTTTGTTCACAACACAAATGAGAGAAAAGGAATGGATGCATTTACTGAGATACACTCTTTAAGTTAGTGGCGTGGAAAATTGCATTGATACTTCCCAAGTAAAATGATCAACTTTATTGAACAGCAGCAAAAGCTGAACATTTGCATGAGGCTCTTAAAAAGAAATCTTCATCTTTTCTCTATGACAAGTAAAACAGGAAGTGGAACAATTTCATCTGGATGTTCTCCAAAAACTTAAGAACTCCATTTGAGACTAATTTATTCTGGGGGCAGAGGAAAACATATTGATTAAGGGCTACACAGAAATAAGATGTAAAATTGAAGACAAGTAGAGCTGAACATGCCTTGAAGAAGGGAATTTGATGGTTTACTGCTCTGGAGTATGTAGTATGGTCCTTTCAGTTCCAAGTTGATAGATTGAATCTTTTAACCCTGTTGCCTTTATTAAAATATGAACACTAACAGACTGCCTTTGCCCTTCATTTTTAGGTTTCATATGAAGATTCCTGAATGGTTCCAGAAGAACACATTATCCTATGGCACAGGTAGACTAGCCTTAGCTCCACTGGGTTCTCTCCCATGTAATCCTGTCTCAACAAATCATGTGCCTCACTAATGCCTGAGCCCAAAAGCTCCCTTTCCTTCTGTGAACATCACACGCTCAAAGAGATTTCTTCTATGAATGTGTGTATGCAAGTCTATCCACACTTCAAAAACAGTCTTGCTTTTGGGCACCTGAAGTTTGTCACGCTCATTTCCAGAAGCCCTGAGACCATATGAACCACACACTCCCCATTACCTCTCAGCTGTCTGGAACATTGTGGACTGATACAAGTCCTTTTTATTTGAAGAAAAATGTAAAAGCATGGAGTAATCCATGGCAATCTCAGGACTTTCATTATGATTCAAAGGAAGAGCTCCCTAAAATGGCTGTCAGCAGCGTGGCTGGCATTCTGAGCAAGCCTCTAACACCAGTTAAAATGAAGCTGATACAAAGGTGGTGGGTGACACAAATAATCCAGGGGTCTCAACTTGCATCAATCAGCTGAAGTTTGTCTCCCATCTCTCTTCCTCCAAGCAGAAGCAGCTACATCACACACTCCAACACAAAAGCTATGGTCCTTGAGCTTAAAAGACTTTGCCCTATTTCCCACTCCTTTCCCCTTCTCTATCTGTTTCTCACTCCAAGCCCCTTCCTTGCATATTAATTTGGTTTAACTATTCATAAAGTGGAACTCTAGTGCTCTAGTTCATCTCTTGCATTCTTTTCTTCCCAGTTAAGGTGAGCAACAAAGCCACAGTGATGTTGATTAAAGTATTGATCAACCTGCAGCATTCACCATCTCAAACCAGAACAGACAGTGTTAGTCAGTCCCTATTATATCCCAGGGCATCCAAGCTGCAGAGATGCTTTGGTCTGCCTGACAGCACTGCTTTACCTGCAAGAACAGAGGCACCACTCCACTCATTGCTAGGGCATATGCAGCAGACTCTTGCAGCCTGGCTTTGACATCTTTCACATCAGCACACGGGAGGATAAGTAAAGTAACCTTTCTCTGCATCATCTCTGCACTGCATGGCCAGACACATCACATAGCTCTGTTATCCCAGGACCTGGGATGCTCCCTCTGCAAGTCAGCATGAACAGACTTGTGCAATATAAAGGCCTGTCTCTTTCAACACCAGAGTCTCTTTGCAAATCCAGCTTTTGGTTCAGCCTCTCTAAGGAGGGGACATAACATGATCAAGTTTGGGCAGAACTTGCCCTGAAGATTTAAAGAGATATGTCAGAACAGAAAGCAAGGGAGGGATGCACTCAGCCCTAGCCTAAAGGCAACAACAGGTAAGCTCTAAAACAGCCCAGTAACCAAATAAAACCAAAACTCATTTGCAGCAGGAACTGATTTTACCAACCTCTCCTCTTTCCTCCATCAGCTGTGTCCCCTATACTCCCTCTTCCCTCATTGCCACCCTGATGTAACACAGCTTTTTAAAGACATATATGGCTATGATTAATGAAGATACCTGTTTCACATTCATTAAGGGGGTTTTGGTCTGCCATTCCTGGACTCTGCAGCCTTGGAACTTGCTGATTGTGATGTTTGACATGAGAGGAAGGCATTGGGCTCTGAAGCTAGCAAGGGTTGGGAGAAGCTGTGGAGGGAAGGACACTGCATTGTACAATTAGAGGACAGCAACTTACGATCATAATTTAGCTTTAAGCAGCAGGAGGAAGAATTTCTCAGGCAGCTATTTTTGACACCAAGGATTTTGACAAGGATGTCTTCTGCCCTTTTGTGCTGCCTTTGTGCCTGTTCAGTTCTCTAAGAAGAATTTAAAGGTGAGCTATAAAATGGGGAGAAAGGGAAGGGAAAAAAAGAGTACTATGTGTTGGCCTAAAAAGCTCCAGTAAGAATTTGTGACAAGGGCAGGTTGAGAGCCTGCTTCCCACCTGTGGAATGGCCTGTATTTTCAGCTTGCTAAGGTGCTAGTTAATACTTTCAAGACAATATCTCACAAGGCACTTGTTGAGCATCTTGGATTCACATGCAAAGGGCAGCAAAGGGGTTGAGGCTGTAACATCTCCAGCTGTGAGAAGAGAATTCTAGTGTTCTCCTGCCCTGAAAAGTTTTGAGTCTCAGCAGCCTTCCTGATCCTCAGCAGCCACAAACGCAGAGCACCTGTGTCTATCCCATATCCCCAGACATTTTGGTCAGTGTGATGAGGTGTTCAATACCAGAAGCCAGAAGAAGTCAGAAGTCCTGGCTCCCACTTTAAGGTTCCTCCCAACTTTCTCTTTACAGTTACCTAAAAGAAATACTTCCATTTTGTCACATAAAAAAGCAGGAGCCTCTTTCTTAACATTTGCTTCTAATTCACAGCACACATAAGCTCCAAAAAAACCCTGACCCTAAGGAGTAATGAACTATTGCAACACCTATTGATTCCAAACGAGAAGTTCATGGTACCCCTCCTTCCAGAGAGGCTCCTCTGCTCATCTGACAGCATAACTGGTTTCCTTTTGGCAATACAAAATGAGGGTTTCCTCAGAAAGATCAGCTGGGCTGAACAGGAAGCATGTAAATGCTTCACTTAGCAGCTTTCAAATCTGGACCCACAGGTCTCTTTGGAGAGGTATTCCTCCCGATGACAAGAGATATCTATCAGCTTTCAGATGATACCACAGGAGACAAGAACACATGAACCTGCAGAGGATTCTGCATGGCGAATCCGCTCTTTTGCTGGATACGTTTTTGTCTTTAAAGTGATTTCAATATACTGCATTAAAAATTGTCATCAAGTAAAGGAAAACCCTCAAACCTTGGGGGCACAGTGAATTCAGAACATCAGTGACAATGTTCTACTACTCCAGTCTCTCATCTCAGGCTGGGTTGCCTACAGGGTTGAGATCAGGTCTCTGTGTGCATATATGTATTTTCATCTAATCACTGCTGAAAAGCAGCAAGGCTTTTCACACACTTTAATGAAACAACTCAGTGTGTGGCTGGCCAACAGAGTATCTCTTTATCTCCCCTTGCGTTCAAGGGCAGGGGAATCCACTGACATGGGCTACAGCTGGAATTCTGGAGTACCTTTGAGCCAGTCACTTGCACACTCTGTTTTCTCATCTATAAAAGCCTGATGGTTATGTCTTCATCCCAGGACAGGCTGCCTCCATGTCCCAAGGATATGCCATCAAAATCAAAACCCCTTGTAAAAATCTCTTTGAGAGACAGTTGAGTACCTGCAATGCTATGACAAAATGAGAGCTCATTTTCAGACATCCTTCCCAGGTCTGTTTGTGCCTCACCTCTCAGGACAGGACAAACTCTGCACTTCCCAGCAGTTTTCCATAGCCTGACACTTGTTGAATTTTGCAAAGGAGTTTGAAGACATGAGCTGAATGTGCTGCAAAGTCAGAGCTGACTCCCATTTCAGTTCTCCAGAGACACACAACCAAACATTTCATTTCATCAACCCATATTCTCCAAGGACTCTGCCTCTCCCACCATTGTCTGAGGAGGATTCCTGTGCATGCAAGCACACTTTCAATAAGAAAATTACCTTCAGCAGAAGCACACAGGTAAAAATCTGCTAGAGCATGTCTCCCATCACAAAGATACTGCCATCTATGCACAGTGCAGAGTCCCATTTGCATCATGAACAACCAGGTTCAAAGCATCCTGAACAAAAGGGAAACTCCCTAGGGTTTCATGTCAGGATAGTGATTGCTTACAATCTTGCTGCAACATCTTCAATATCCTTACCCAAGGAGAAAATTCCACTGCACTGAGCTTGCAGGGAGCTTTCTGGGTACAAAAAACTTTGTCTACTAAGGATCTGCTCTTTATCTTTTAGAAAGGAGTAGAAAGAAAGGGATATACATCCATGCCAGAGAAGAAATTAACTGAAAAGTCTCAGTATTTGTACTGTTGTAGGAACTACATCACCTACCTGTAACTGAAGCCTGGCTGCACTGGATGGAGTAAATATCAAGATACACAGCTACTCTCAAGTGTTTTGTTACTAAGCAGATGGACAAGCAAGGATAATTGCATCTGTCCTCTATATAGAGGGAAATAATACACATGTCATACACAAAGTATTGTGTCAGGAATGGGATTTTTACCAACTCAGTGTAGGTGAAAGCATTAACTGAGTGACCTTTTTATAGCCTCCTCTGCTCTAGTGGAGTTCTGGCATTTGGAAAGACAGGGTGGAGAGGTGTAGCTTTTAGGAAGTAGGATTTCATGTCAAACATTCATAGAAGTCAGCAATTCCTCTCTGGAAATGCAAGAAAGAAGCACTTAGATAACCAGACAACTGCATCTCACTACATTAGACAATTCTTCAAGGGTACAGTGAAGTTCCTTCAAGCAGGCAGGCTCCAAGCCACTGTTCAAAACCAATTCCTAAAGCTTCAACTGTCTGGAAACAATCATGAAGCAGGAACAAATACAGGTATGCACATCAGCTAACCAGAGACACTGCAGACTAATGGTTCTAGCCCCATTTGGTGGTGGTCAGGGAAAAGAATGTCTCCAAGGGGTGATTTACAAAGCCTGTCGTATGAAGGACCAGAAACAAGAGATATAAAGCAAGTAAGGGAGATTGGGAACTGAAATTGGAGAGCTTGAAAAGGGAAATGAAGGCCCTTGAGCCTGACAAGGATGAGGCTAAACCTATAAATCCAGGCTCCCAACAAAGGAGTTGCCAGCTGAGCAGCCCAGGGAATCTGGGAAGAGCAGGACACCAAAGACAGGCTGCTCTGTCCTTATTGGAGTCACTCCCAGCTCTGCTTGGCTCCACAGGTCCTTGTGTCCCACTTCTCCCAGCTAGCACCAGCAAGCCCAAGAGAAGGAGCGCTTGTACGTGTGTCAGTGCCACAACAGTTGGATGGAGGAGCATGGAGGTGTGGAAGATGCAAGAGACTGTCTCAGTCCCAATCCCTGCTGGCACAGCCAGGAAAAGTGAGCCTAAGTTCTTTTACTCCTAGAATTTTAAGTCTGTCTCCTTAACAGAACAGGCTGTGAAGAATGTTTTTTCCTTCTTCCTCTTTCATCCATTTCAAATGTCAAGCATATTGAGGCCAGTTCTGAAGGGCTAAAAAAAACAGGCCTCTTGCAGCTCCAGAGCACTGACTTGCATCACATCAGGGATCTTACCTCCTTGTTTTGTAAATAAGTTAAGGGTAGCTGGAATAATATACCTGTCAAACAACAGTGAGCTTCCAATTTCCCTTGACAGCATCAGCTCACATGGGTTGCCTGCCTTTTACAAGAGCCTGCCGGAAGGAATCAATCCTTTAAGCATTTGTTGATGTATAAACATGTACTCTGCTACTTCGGTGTGTTTTAGCCATTGACCATGGACCCAAGAGAGATTTCACCTCCAATCTTCATTTCTCATTTTGGTTTCAGTCCAGATCCAGTTCCAGCCTTCAACTGTGAGGTTTACTATAGGCAATGCAGGTGGGTTGCCCACACTTTTTAGGGCCCTGACTCCAATTATGACTTTGTCACATGCTCATCAGTTGAGCTAGAAGTCTTCATGCCAGTGGCTTGTCTGCTAGACTAAATCTGACATGGAGTTTCTTTTGGGATAAGTTTGCTACTTCCAAGAAGAAAGGAATGGGGTTTAAGTGGAAAACCCATGTACCTTACCCATAGTAAGAAATAAACAGTACTTTGGCTGAAGTTTTGCAATGGTCTCCATACTGATACATAGAAACTCATTAGAAAATTTGAATCCATTGAAATAAAGAATAGATATAGGGCTCTGAAAATAGAAATTCTTTCAAGTTTATGGAGTACTTGTATTTTGACAGCTGTCTCATGGCAAAGCTCTTGTGGAAATCCAGTGTTGTCTTGTAGTTGGCTGTTGCCTCAACCTTCTTCTCTCAGAGAAGCAAATATAACATCATACAGTTCGTACATGTGTTTTATTTGCTTCAATTGCTGTCTGGGCTCTCAAAGCATGCTGTGAACTTCAGTGAATGAGCCTGAACCCTATGCTCTGACAGGTGTAGAGAGAGATCCAGACATCCCATTCCCAGATGGATAAACTGAAGCACAGGGAAGTCAGTTTTTGCTCAGAGTCAAAATACGCCTGCATTAAAACTGGAAATAGAAGAGATGGCACAACTCAATACATGGGACAAGCCTTTGGTGCTATAAACTGGAACAAGTCTCTGCATGTCTGTAGAGCAAAGGCAGCAGGCACTTGATTTCACCCACAGGATCAGCCCTCTGTCTTTACATACCAGCCTTTTTGCCTTGTAGCTGACATACCACAAAGGTGCAAAGAATGACCTAACAGCAGCAGAACATTTGACCCAAACTAAAGCCAGCAAAGTACTTGGGCAACAAAGTTCAAATACCAACTGTGCTTCTGGTTACTGAGAGGTACAGCTTAATACAACGAGGAAGCACTCTGACCTCTCTTACGATGCTGGAAATAAAGGAGTTGAAATAAGCATAGTAGCAATGGTGGCAAGTCACAGAAAACTAGGCTTGGTTACTCTGCTAAGGACAAAACAAGACATATATGTTTATCAATCCAGTAGGTGATAAAGAGTGAATTCAATGCCTTAATTGCAGGCTTACCAGACTGTGCCGGGTCAGACCCATGTTCCCTCTAATCCACCATCCTGTTTTATACAGTGTCCAGATGCAGGGACAAGAAAAGAACAGAGCAAACATGTCCAAGTCTTCCCCGATCTCTCTTTGAGCATTGATTTATCATACCATAATACTGAGTGTAATTGCATTAAAAATTACTAAGACTCAAACTAAGACTTGGGCCATTGAACATAAGCTTAGCCAAATTATTTTTGCTTCTGTTCAATTCAGTGCACTATCGTCTCATTTACTAAGCTAAATGATCAGAAATTTAGCAACTCTGCAGAAGGCTTTTATAACATTCCCTCTACCAAAGGCCAGCCCTTTGCTGCTTGAGCTAGCAAAACAGCTCCTGTAAGTAGAATCCTGTTACCCCCACTCAGTGTAGGGGCTGCAACAAGCATTTTACAGCTTCATTAAGTGTCAGTGCCTGCAGATACAAACGACTGGAAAAGCCATGAGCATCATTGCAAGTGACACTGCAGCTGAGTAAGAGCACTAGCCAAAACACTGACCAAATGTCTCCACTTTGTGTCAGGAAACAAAACAAAGTGTTGACAAATAAAAACACAAAAGCTGTGTTGGCCAAGAGACTCTTCAATATTTCCCCATGTCTGGCTTTTGCTTTCTAATGTTGACACATGCTAAAAATCCCTGCTATGCCCAGATCTGGGAACACATCCCAGAGCACATGGAAGGTGCCAGCCCTTCCAGCAGGCACTTGCCTGTCACCATTCACCAGCAGAAACCAGGGCACAGAGAAGGGACAAGGCAGCAGGCTCTGCAACACAGCAGCTTCACTTTGAACATCTGAAACAGCCCTTTTCCATCACTTGCCTGGAGCAGGACAGGGGCTGGCATAGGCCAAGGCAGGGGGTCTCTTATCCTACTCTTGCTGGAGTTAGGGCTACGGAGCTGGGACATTGGAGAATCAGGTCCTCTGCACTGACTTACTCTGTAGCACAACTCAAGAGCAGCATTAGTTTCCCACTCACCACAAGGGCAGGCACCTGGTAAAAGCTGACCTCATTGCTGACTCCCATCCACAACCTCTCCCAGCACTGCACTGATTTCTCATCACTCAGATGACCTAAAGGAACATGATGGGACACAAAAAGCAGGTCCTTTTTACTTTCTCTTTGCAGAGAACTGGTCCCCATGCCTCAGCAGCTTACCAGAGTGTATCCTGATTGCTGTACCACTTAGATGGCTGTGACACCCTCCTGGCATGGTCTGTTTTCTCATGTCAAGAAGTGCTCCCTCACACCATTTGGTTATTCTGCAGAGCCACTGCATAAGGATCTATGTTCTGCCCAGAGATAACTCACTTGGAAGTCCCAGTGCTCAAATTCCAGGAATGTATCTGCCTCCAGCCTGTCCCATTTGAGGACTCCATCTGGAGACCATATTCCTCCTCAGCAGATGCAGTTAGAGTCATCTACCTAATGTGTTCGTTTTGAGCTGCCTTTATTTATTTAAGTTCTAAAACTTCTCTTCCCAGCTCCAAGGCTTCCCTGGAGCCTTTCACCTTTTGCAGTTAATTACCAGCTCCATCTACCCCACATAGGTTGCATTTTGATGGTTGTTACTGTTGAAATCACCTCACCACACTGGGGATCTAGTGTGGCTGAACAGCCTGCACTAAGAAGGATCTATTTGTCTGGGGGTAGACACTGACCAGGAGAAGATCTTCATTTGAGCACATTAACCAGACTTGACTCCTCAATTACCCAAGAGAAATAGGTGCTTATAAAGAGCAATGGGTCCCATCCAGGTCCCAGAGTGGACTCTTAATATCAGGTAGGAGAACCTATCTCATCTGCTCCCCTTTCTCTTCATTGACTAAGACAATACAGATGCACAAATCAGATGCAGTCATAGGTGCTGCCTTCTCAATGCAGTGGTGTAAGCAAAATTAATCCCAACTAAAATGCTTGTTTTGGCAATGGGAAACAGGGTCCTGCAAACAAGGGCTTCCTCCCCACCCCTTCATTCTACACTACAGCTGTGCAGACCTGAGGAGGAAGGATTTAGATTACACTGTCTATCAAGGCCTTGTAGTGAGAGCGCTTTTGGCTGCAAGCACAGCAATACATTTACAGAACCACTACACCACCCTGAGATGCCATCTGACTCCATTTAGGGAGGTTTGCTGCAGAGTCTCCCTTTTGCAGATAGACAAGAAGACAATCCAAAGTGGGAGGACTGCAAGGAAAATGTTCTGGCTCTCACAGGCAGTCTGAATTGTGAGTCAGGCTGTGACAGCAGAATAGAACAGAGAAGAGCAGAGAAAATGGGCAACACCTCTTCCTCCACAGAGCTGGCTACATTGCAGTATTTCAGAGAACAGTTTATGAAGCTTAGGGAGCAGCTGAAGATTTAAACCACCTAATAAGAACGAAAGTCTTTATGAACACAAGAAATCAGTCCTGTGGAGCTGGCATTGATGAGCTTTGCCATTTAGGAAGGTGTTAACCTCTAGTGGAGGGCTTCCCTTCTGATGAGGAGAAGGTTTGGCCACTTGAGAATGCAGGTGCTTTGATGTTTTATCGGGACAGCAGTATGCTGCAGCGCAGATGCCATAAGGATCCCTATAGGGAGGGAAAGCTGATTAGGAAAGCTAGTGTTCTTCATGAGATGTTTGAATGAATTTAAACTAATTTGACAGATCCACCAGTTTAAGGGAATTAAGGTTTGGGGTTTTTTTGTGAGTTTGTAACCACTGGCAGGATTTAGAGGAAAAAGGTCAAATTCTTCCCCTGCTCCTAAAGAAAACGCAATGACTATGCTCAGTTATGTTATTAGCTATCAGAGCATCCACAGGGAAGAGTGTTTTTATGAACTCTCCAACCATGCACAAAGCTTCAGAAGCGTAGGTTTTATGAGACACCAGAGACTCCAACATAAATCACAGGTCTGAAGGAAAGCTGGCTGTGTTACTTTTGCAGCTCCTGGAACTGCTTGTTTAACAATAAAAAGGACATGAAAGACAACTACTATTTGTATACATAACTATGTGTAACCATGGGCAAAGCGCTGCACCCTGTTGCCCAGCTCATGGTGCAGAATAGTATCACTGATGCCAGTGATGCTCATGTGTTTACAGCAATACAGGAGGTGGGAGAGTATCTCCCAGTACTTGCCAGACTCTAAACTGAAGAAAGCAGAAGGGTTAACTGAGACCAGAATGTCCTGGGATGATTCTGCTCTGGGCTGGCATGTACTTAAGCCTCCTGATCTATCTTTGGAGCTCCTTAGCATATTTGCTCAGCTTATTTGCATACACAGATATAAACTGTACTCTCCGAAAATTGCTCAAGCAGAGTCTGGAGCAAATTAAACACTCAAGCTGAGGAGAGAGGTGGGGGGGGAGAGAGTGAAAGATGTAGCTATTGCACGTTCTGGGCCTGTAGCCGACATGGCTTAAAGCAAAGTGACTTGCAAACATCAAGTACTAGGAGAAAACATGGAAAACATGACAGGAAAGTCATGCTAGTCTAAGAGAAGATGCATGAGTAGTTTATTTCTGCATATTTTTTCAGCTAATATGGAAAGCTGAAGCTGTCAGCTTTAGCTATAACCCCTGACAGGGATTATATCTAACTGCAGAAAGACTTGGGGAAAGAGCAAGGCAGAGGACCTGACCCAGAGTTTCTTGGGGTAAGGGATACTACTGATTTCCCTGGCCTTCAATCAAGCTTTGACTGGCAAGATGACTAAACTGCATTGGTCCTGCATTTGTCAGCTTCAGAGGGCCATGAGCTGACCAGGCTGTGTGAGCAGATCCAACCCCACAGTTTGACTCCAACTGGGAAACACATTTTGTGTCAAAAGCCAGATGGGGAAAAGGCTGCTTTTACTGGTTGGTCCATTCCCCTGCCAAAGCAAGCTTCTCTGCAGCACAGAGAGACACAGTTGTGTTTGTGGCTCTGCGACACAGGATTAGGCTGCTGTGACTTTTAGCTCAGGGTTGAAAATATTTGGGATTTCTACCATTTTGCCCCAGTCTCTGATAATCCAGGAGAGGCAAACAGCAGCAATCCAGAAGTTAAAGACAGGAGAAAAGGAGGCAGATTCTTCCTGCTCCCTGCAGACTGGTACCAGAAGTCCTGAAGAGAAGCTTCATCTAGTACAGGCCAAAAAGCAGCCAAATTCACTTTGGTCTTCCCTCACCCACCTAGAAGATGCAAAGCCCCCTCCATCATTAGCACAGCAAAACACATCCCCAATTCTCCACTTCTCTCCAAAGCAGCTGACAATACCCCAGTTCGTCATTGCTTTAAAACCTGCTCAGCCCAGCAATTCTGCTTTGCATTTAAGGTTGCAAGATTTGAGATGGATTTTCTTTGAATGAGCTCTTACTTTCAGGGCAGAAATGAAGAGTAATCAGCTCTCGGGAACAATGTTTCCCTCCAACCCCCACTACCCCAGCAAGCAACCACTGGGGACTTGAATTCATTTCTTGCTTCCTTTCCCCCATGACAGGCAGGGTCCGAGCACCCAGACGGTGCTGACTTGCAGTTTGATTCTCCAGATGCATTGCACTGTGCAAGGACTGGAGGGAATATTGTCATGCAGGAGATGGAAAAAGAACTAATGGAAAGACGGAAGAAAAGAGGTTTCAGCCTGCTTTCTAGCAGAAAGTCAAGTCTGTTTTGGGACTGATGGATTTATCTCATGGGGACAAGGAAGTGCTGGAGTTTATCCTGGCTGGCAGTGCATGCTGTGTCTCAGAGGGAGGGGTAAAAAAGACCAAGGAGGCTCTTCATCATTCATTGTGCCCCTCTAAACCCCTGGCTGCTGGAAATCAACTGGCATAGACCAAGCAGAAAGAAATGCAAAGGGATCTACCACAATAACACATCAGTTACAAAAATCAGCCCACAGTGGAACAACTTTGACAAGTTCTTCCCACTAGCCTCTGCAGATAAATTACATTTAGCTCAAAGCAGCTTCCAGAATAATGTGCAAAAAAACACATTTGCCCTTTACAAGGGTTGAAGTTTTTGTGACGAGCCCCCCCAGACACTTGCTTTGATCCAGCACTTCCAAAACCATCTCTGCAACAGACCCAGACCCAACCTCTAATCAATGAGGGAGATTTCAGCCTACACATCTGTGGATGCTTTACCAATGAAAGCAGACCTTGCGCTACAGCAAGGACAACCCAGGATCTCCATGGCTCTGTTATATTCTGGCTTTGCTTTGCAACTTTCCCTTAAACATGTTGCCCCATGGCTGAAGTGACATCCCCACCAGCCTCAGACAGTTCCTGCGATCCCATCAGTGGGAAAACTGTCTCCGTCTGCCGAAGTGTGAACCACAAATCAGGATTTTGTCCTGGATTTACAGCTTCTAACTATACATGCCTGAGTGGAGATGGTTGTGATCTTCAAATGCACTTGCAAGCATATCCAAACATGCCAACATTTTGAATTAGATTCAAACACCATGATGGTGGCAAATGCTTGTCCTACTTGAATCAGCAGAGGAGTTTCTCCCCAACAGGGATTTTTCCTGAAGTTTTGAATCTTTACCATTCCCTAAGTTGCTTCTATTCTTACCACACAGCAAGGAAAGAAACTTGGGAGAAAAAAGAATTATGCCTGGGGGAACTTGGGCACATTCAGTGACAAAGATGGGAAGAGATCCAAACAATTCACTGCTGCCTGCCTTTGATCTGCTGAATAATTCTTGCAAGGCCAAGGAGCATCTTGGGTACATTTCTAAAGGAATTACTGGGGAATCCTGGAGCTGAGGTTCCCAATGAATAGCAGTTACACACAAAGGATTCTCAAATATTACAGATGAGCAGAGAGAGGAATCCTTTTTGTTCTGGGCATGTAACATTAGAGAACCTGTCAGCTCTCATTTCACTTGATGACTTGGGTAAATCTCTGTCTCTTTGTCTTTTTCCCCCCTTTCTTCATTTTATTGTTTTTCTCAAGAAACAGTTGACATGAAAAATGAGAAACAAGGATTGCATTGTCAGTTAGAAATGCATACATGTAATGAATTGTAAGCTAGTTAACTCTCCTTGGGTATTGAGACTGCTTTTTAACTAGGAGGGGAAGCATGGGCTGCTTTGCAGAAGCATATAAAAGCAAAAAGAAACCTGCCAAATGAAAACTGAACCCAGGATTTTCTTGTTCTAAGCTTAAGCTTGTCACAGGGCTGGCTGGAACACTATAATACAATGCAATTCTTTGACTGAAAAGAGGTTCCCTCAAAATGCATGAAAAACTTGCCTGTTTTCATTGATCACAATTTTTATCCTGAAGAAAACCTAAATAATTGAGACCATGAGCAAACCCAGCATTCTCAAAAAGACAGCTCCAAATGTTTTGCTTTCTGCCATTCTATCTCCCATCAAAACCTTAAAGATGCTCATGAAATATTTTCACTCACTGGAGAAGCGTTTTTATGAAAAAACATATTTTCTGAACCAAAATTTGCATTTCTCAAACAGCTGCAGTAAATCCTTATCTCACAGGGATGCGCAGAGAGGAATACTAAGCTTGAAACAGTTTTAGAAATACATCTTCAGCTGGCATAAATCAGCCTAGTTCCACTGAAACAACAGACTTTGAAGCCCAAATGTGCATAATGCAACTCCAGAGAAACTATCCCAACTTAGAGCAGGTAATCATTTGGCTTTCTACCATCCTAAACACAGATACAATAGAAGACATTACAAGTGACACATTCCAAACTTAAAGCAACAAACATTTTTCATCACCCTATCAGAACACCTGGGTAAACCTACATGCTTATACTTAAACTCTTAAGCATATTCATCAGCATCCCAGCTACTACTGCATATTGCAGATGACAGGAACAGGTAACAAAGCTTTCCAGTAAGTTCCTCTGTCAGACAATAGATGTTGTTTGCATTGCGGAGAGCACAGTCATGATTGACCGTGCACAGAAGCACAGGCTGAAGGAAAGGTGCTTAAAGACAAGACTTGCAAATGAGCACAGAAACACCAAGTGAATTTCCAGTACTCAGATACATACAGAAGTCATTTCCCCCCCACATTCCAGCAGGAGTGGTAAAAAACACTTCCTAAATCTTCTCCAGCAAAGATGTGCAACAATGAACCTTCAGTCTTGACAACAGCAGAAAAGGGTAGGTAACAGCAGTGTGCTGCTTCAAGGTAGCTATTCAGCCTGCTGCTTTTCATCACTGTTGCCTGTGTTCGCTCTATGTGCTGTAGTCTTTCCCTCTTTCTTTGTAAAGACAGTTTCTAAGTAACTTTTACCAATCTCCCATGAGCATAACCCTGGAGACTTTCTCTACAGCCCAAGGGAGCAGGCAAATCTGTACCCACTCAAACAAATAGAGGTATCTAGAGATGCAAAGGGCTACTCACCGACTCATACTTGCCTACCAAAGCAAGGGTCCCTTTACTAATCTTTTGCAGAATGCTACTGCAAATGGCCTTACATGAAGACAAAGTTCCTGTTTAGTAAAACCTTCCTCACTTCAGAGCAGAATGTGGATTTTTCACAGGGTACTAGGGTCCACTGCTAGTGTCCCACACACAAATATGATGGGGGCCAGGCAGCATGAGGTGCTAATGTAGCTCTCTGGCACAGCCAAGATAGAGGTCAGTGGGTGCAAAAAGGCAGGACACTGGGATCTGGGTAAAGCCTTAGGAATGACACAGGGTTAGACTGGCTCAGGGATACACTTGTTCTCAACAAATACCAGAACTCCCCTTCCATATTTTACATCCCACAAAAACCACTGACTCATTACACACCTCATGCAGCCCTTCCCTGGGAACAGCCCGACTGCTGTTTCCAGCACCTCTATTCCACCGCAGAGGATCCTGAGCCATGCTCAGCGCCCTCCAGCCCGGTTGATCTTACTGAGCAGCAAAGAGGGAGGAACAGAGGACAGACTGGATCTGTAAGGCCAACAGATGGGCATTAGCTTGATACTCTGCAAAGCATTGCAAGACCTCCTGAGGCACAGTCTTAGCAAACTCCCCATTCATCCACCACTGCACACTGAGGAGGAGAGTCCAGAGAGGAATTTGCGGCTGGGCTACACAGACAGCAGAGGTTTCTCTAAGTTTCTTTGTCCTTTCCTTGATATAGTCCCTAGATGCCCAGAAAGCTATAATAAATATATAAATCAATAAAAAAAAGGGGGAAAAAGTGCTGTGTCGGCACTTCTGGAGCAGATAAGGAGGCAGAGATGGAAATGAATTACTGTGCAGCGCTGTCTCATTGACAGATATCACTGCTCTTTAAAACACACTTATCTCACTGACAGATCTGCTGCATCTTTCCACTGCCTCCCCTAGCACTCCAGGCTGGAAGAAGGTATACCTGCCTCCCGAAAACCAGAGGCCAAAACCCAGAAGTAACAGAAAGTTTTCCTACCTTATCAGTGTAGCTCCAGGGCTTACGGAGACTGAGTAGAGCAAACTGGAAAATCACGTTGGGTCTACAGCGCCATGAGGTGTAGCTACAAAAGAAAGAGCTAAAAAGCTCAAGCAGGACATAGAACAGGAAGCAGCACCACATCTGCAATACAAAAGCAGAAGAAGGGGCTGTGCTGCTCAATAAATACTTCACCTGCAAAGGCGGTGCCCCCAGGTGATGGTGCTGATCGAGGCATCATGGCCTGGTGAGAAGCAGCTGGGTAAAGAGTGCCTGAAACGTGGCTTGTCTACAATCATGACAGCTCACTCCGATGCTAGACGTAGGTTGCAGACGGAAGGTAGTGTCTATAGGTGATTTTTAATAGACTGAAGAAACTGATACATGACTATGGGAGAAAATGTTTTCCCGAGGAGAAAATTTTATTGTCCCAATTACTGAATCAGCTGCGTTCCCAAGTGAGGCTTAGGACTGTTCATATTACTTTCACCTGATCCTCCAGGAAATAATCGTGCTGTTCCTGCTAGTTTCATGTTTATCCTACAGAACTCCTGAATTCTGCATCCAGTTTCACTCTGTTTACAGGAGACAAGACTGTGTGAGAGTGAGGTTCTGACAGATCTCTACATCTTAGGGCTGGAGGGAGAAACTGTTTCTTGCACTGCCTGTACTCAAGGAAAAGCTGAAGCATGAGACCATTAGACATTGAAGAAGCTATGCAAATGCTCATCCTTTGGAACTGTGAGTCCATAGGTTCCCCAGAACAAGGACCTAATTAAGAATGCATTTAGGTTTGCAAAGCGGATAACGTTTCCTTGTCCTTGTTCCTTGCCTGGATGAGTGAAAAAGATACCCCTATGCCAAGCCAAATCTCAGTTGTCCCTAAGGAATAGCTGCAAGTATTATCAGAATTGCAACATGATGCAAATGATGACTGTGTGTTTGAAATTTTCCATCTATTAATATTTATTGAAAAGACTTGAAATTCCTTAATTCCAACAAAAATACCTGCAAAAATATTATCTTCAGCCAGAAGTGTCTCTCCCACACTGTGTCATACTGGCTGAATTCAGCTGCAAAACTGGCATCTAGACCCAAGCCTCAAATAAGCTCCAGTTGAAACCCATCTTTGATCAAGCTTTGGAGAGAAGGAAGGAAAGAAGAGCCGCAAGGTCTAAATAACATTCAGAGTAATAGTGGTAGCAAGGGAAATGCTTTATGCTGATCGCATGGAAAACAACATCAAAGCCTGAACAATAAAGTGAATTTATTAAATTGGTCCAAAAAGTTTATTTTAAAATCAATTCATATCGAACCTCCATAACAAAGAAATCATAAACTCCTTGCAGTGTAATGAACTTAAATTGACCTCAGCCACTCATCCTGAAAGATGGGAAGCCACTAGTCAACAGACAGCCCCCTTGCCTGCTTAATCCATACCCTGCTCAATTCATAAAAGCACTAGCTCTATAATTTAGAACACAATCTCTCCAATCTAGAAGTAAACTGCCCTCTAAGCAATCAAATTCAGAAACCACTAAACCAGTCCATTCCCCATTCACCGGTACATCACCGGTTTAGAACACAGTGACTGTTTTATCTATAAAGTAGTCAATGGCACAGATCTAATACCCAGTAAAATACTCTCTCAGAGAAAGGGTGCTGTGCTGTCAATTCCTACAGTCTACCAATTAGCATCTACAGACTCTCCAGCCTGGAGTTTATTATCTGTGGGCATTAGAATCAACAGATCTACACTGGATCCAAACTAAAATCACAACCCACTCTAAAGCTTGATGTCTGACCTAGATAACAGGTTGGATCAGCCTTTGGTTGCTTCCTGAGGCTCAGTGCCACACAGATCTCCTGTAACAAATGTGTTGCAAGTTCCGACTGGAGTTTTTCTCAGAGCTAAGCAATCAGCATGTTCCTGGCCTATGTGTATTCTCTGGTGCCTATTACTGCTGCTGTGCTCACACCTCAGCTCTTCCTTTAGCTGGGGAAGCAATTTCGGACTCATTCTGCCAGCTAGCAAAAGCCATCAGAACTTCAGCAGGGATCTGCTGAAATCAGCCAATAGTTCAAACTGATTAAGAACAGGACTGGCACATAGATAAAGGCAGAGGGAGCTGGACTAAAAAGTGCTGCCAAGTTTGACAGTAGTAAAGAACAAATAGAACACATAACAAATATCTGTAACGCTATGAAAAGCGTTATCCCTCCTCATACTCAAGAAAGTCTTTACTAAGCAGGCTTCCCAGATGGAAACCCTGTAACCTACCTATGCTTGTCTGTGGAGCACCCCAGGGCTGGGGAGTACCTTGTCAATACCAATTACAAGTGAGGGGACAGAGGTTTGCCCCCGTCAGCACTTTCATGCGTGCAATTAGTCTCCTAAACCGCCTGGTGGATAGGTGAGGCAGCCTGCACTCAGTGATAGGAGAGAGATGCTATGTGCATTACAAAAAGGCTGGACCTTGCTCTGGGCTCCAGCCATTCACAGACCCAAGCAGCTGCTCAAAATCACATTAGCTCCTCACGAAAGTGCTATAGCAAGGGAAAAACAGAGAGAAGAAATTGGCATTGCTCTTCCCCTTGCCTCTGGGT
The DNA here is from genome assembly GCF_000696875.1 of Nestor notabilis. Taxonomy (NCBI): domain Eukaryota; kingdom Metazoa; phylum Chordata; class Aves; order Psittaciformes; family Psittacidae; genus Nestor; species Nestor notabilis. Next base: position 21,951 of record NW_009917749.1, on the reverse strand, counting down.
TCCCGCAACAACTGCAATCACTCTTGGCTCTCTGAAGGTGCTCTGGCTTGCCTTGAGAGAGGGCTATTGGAAAGAGAATCACAAAAAGGAACTGTCTCGCATCACCACTGTGTGAAAGTGTAGCTGAGCACTTGAGTACTTACACACTGGGGTGGCTTGCAGGTGAGTTGAGCATAGCATGTCTATGGCCTAGGGGGTCCATGGAACATACAAGCAAAGCCCTCAGCCAGATGCCATAAAGAAAAAGAAAAAGAAAAGAAGAAAAATGCGGTGAGTGCAGAGAGGAAGGCCATCTTCATCTACCTGACTCTAAAATTGCATCCCAGGAAACAATAGGAGCCTTGGATCCAGCTGGTCACATCCCAGATGTGTGACCCCTCTGAATGGCAGCACACTGGTGTCCCGAGTGTTGGCGTTTGCAGTGCTCTCTGAGGCTTGTGGACCACATCACCAGCTAAACTCTGTGTGCAGAAAAATACTGGAAACAAAAAATCCACCTACATGCCCAGAACAAGTGTTTAGGGCATGAGAGAGCTGTCTTTTCCCTAGGTGTCTGCCAGACTTGGCTGGCTCTGCTTCTCCGGAAGTTGCTGAGAGTGGCAGTGAAAGCAGTATTTGAGGAAACAGCTTGAAGTTAAGCACTAGACATTTCTTCTCCACCTTCTACCTGGCTAGCTGAGATCCACCAGAATTATTCCCTTCTCTGACCAGATCCTGGCCAAAACCCTTGGGAAGTGCTGCTCTGAGGACTATGGCCAGATGGTCGATAGCTGCACATGACCAGGGCCAGTCTTACGAAGAACTAAGCTTGAGGTGTTGATTTATTTTGCTAAGTCTCAGATACCAGATCAAAATCAGTGTGGTTGGACAGACAGGATTTTTGAAAGCTTATGGGATCTTCACATCTCAGAGACATCTCTCTGTGAGAGTCAGAGAAAAGAGGCCAATGACAACAGAAGGTATTAGCAGAGCATACAAGACACACAGGCAGACAGCCAGCAGGTTGCATACACCTTACTTCCCTCGGGAGTCAGGCTTAACTTTCTAAAGAGAAGCAACCAGCAGCGCAGTATTCTCCCTACAAGCCCCATCTTTATTTTTAGAGCTGTAACCAGAAGAACATTTTGTCTCCCAGTTGGATCAGAATGTCTGGAAATGCACATGGGGCAGCTTTGCTCCTCTTTTCCTTTCTTTTTTTGTAAGTGGAAGAGTGGAAGCAGTGAGGAGAGTGGGAGGAAAGAGGCACACGTATATCTCAGTGCTGAAATGGCCCAGCAAAGCGACCGCGCTGTTATCAGCGCTGTTGTGCTTTCTGTGAGTGCACGTGGAAGAATGCAGAGGCAGAAGAAAAGCTTCATTTAGAAACACATTTCATTTACATTTTTATAACAAAACTTCAAGGTTCTGATGTATCATAAGGGCTTCTCTAAGTACAAAGAGCGGAATGATTAAAGCTCACATAAGCAGTGATTGTGAGCCAGAAATGAAGTCATTCTCCCTTACTGATGGAGGCATGTTTATTTTGCAAAGGTTTACCTTCTCCTAAGATGAGAGTTTCACACCACTCTGCATTTATATTGAAGCCACATGTGTGCAGGCAGGGTCTCCAAGAGTAAGGAGAGAAGATGCCGCCTTGTTTCCAACTGTGTGTTTAATGAATGACCCCACAACCAGAAGCATATATGAACCTGTGAAGGAAAAGTTCCCATACATGTTAGCAGATGAACACTAATCCATGCGAAGAAACAAAGGCCAAAGGACCACAGAGACAGTGGGTGAGAACAAGCATTGCCCATTGATGCTGTGCAGATTTGTGCCTGCTGAAGACTTAATCCCTTATCTGACTGGGACAAGGAAAACCCGCAGGAGCTCACAGCATGGAAAAGGAGTAAAGCACTGGACAGCAGGACTGCGGGTAGAGCACTTAATCCTGCTGTGCCTCAGAGCCCCCAGCTGTATAACAGGGGGAATAACACTCCTTTCTGCACATCCCTTGCCTCCCTCCTTCACTGAGGTTCCCCAAGGCACCCCACACCATAAGGCCCAGGTTGCAGTTTAGTCAAAAAACCCAAAGCAGCCACATCCTGAGTCAGATCCACTACACTGGTAGAGCCATCAAAATATCAGTATAGAGTTCACCATAGACCAAGACAAAAATGTCATTTGGAGTGGTCATCACCCAAATGCACAGACTTTCTTGCTTGTAAATTTGGCCTCTTCAGCATCAAAGAGAAAGTAGTATCACACTGAAACCCATCTCATAAGCCTTATCAGCAAAATGGATCAAAAATTGGATAACAGCTCTCTTCAGACTCAGGAGTCAGATATTTTAGAGAACTAGTTTGGAAATGATCCAAATGGTATAATTAAGGGATCAAGATCAAGTTAAACTAGACTTAAATAGCTCTGAAACAGTATCAGATACATTCAAGCACAAAATAGTTCTGCATTGCGGCACCATTTGGAGGTTCTGGCAAAAAGATCCAGGTTCTGTCATGATGCTTATCTATATATTAAGTTAGGGCTTAAATTCCCCCAGCCTGATAGGTCTCTGTTATTCTACATGCTGCCAAGACCTCTATTGAGAAGCAGTTGCTGCCACAGTGTCTATGTAGCTTTCACCTTCCATTTCCACATCGGAAAGTATTGACCAATCCATATACTAACCTGGAATAATAAGGGGTAAAAGGACTGATATCCCAGTCATTGGGACTGTAGCATTAAATTCTTGGCTTACACCCGTGCTTGAAATTTTTAGTCTGCATCAAGCAGAGCAAGAGTTAAATCATCCCATAAAGATAAGATTTTATGTGTGGGAAACAGCTTAAAACTGTTTAAAAGCGATGAGCAATATTGACCACCTTCACTGGTGTAATACTGGAGTAAGCTGGGGTTCAGTCTCAGAATATGAGGCTTTCCAAATTAGTTTTCCCACTTAGCAATCTTTGCTTGTTCCCAAAGCTTCTCCCTTAAATCTCAGTTGAAGAATGAGCATTTGGAGACCTGAATGATTTAGAAATTGCCCAGATTTTGTATCTTTTTGATTCATGAACATAAGTCACATCTCAATTTGGAGCATATTAGATCTTGAATTATATATATATATTTATTTTTTATCCTGATTAAGAATACATTTGGAGTGAAAGGAACACTGTGTATTTTATTTCCAGTGCTGTGACTAGGTTTAAGATTGGCCAAATACAGTGATATATGCCTGCTTTGTTCTCCTCAAAGCATTTTTCTGGCTCTTTAGTAGGAGGTTTATGGCTTTTAGTGCAATATGAATTCAGCAGCCTGTATTTTTTCTTCAATAATAAATACAATGTTTATAAGAATAAAACCTCAATTCTGGATAGAAATATGAACCCTTATATGTATGTCAGTGCCAGAGGCTCCGATCTCTTCCCATTGGGAAGTACCAGGAGTAAGCTCACAGATGCACATCATCCTCAGCTGGTTTAAACAGCTGGTCTTGGCTTGCAGGGAGCTTCACAGACCTGTCCCTGGTATGGTACAGCTCACTCCAGCAGAGGAATGCTGTGCAAGACCTGTGTGAGGAGGAGGGAGGTTCCTGCTTGCCAGAGGGATCTGCCAAGTCAAGGGCACTACATGGCACATGGGTCACACGCCTGGGAGGCAAACAGCTGTCATGTGCCACTTGTCACAGTGCTCCTTGAAAGAAGGGGCTTTTGAGGTGATGCTCAGGCTAGCAGCAGTGTCATACAGCTGCCTGGCCCTGCTCGGTGACCCTGGCACCAGCACACATGAAGGCAACAGTGCTGGAAACAGGCAAGCCAACAGCCCCTTGAGGAATGAAAGCTGGAAGACTGCTAGCACTAAACCTGCTCTTTGGAGCTCAGCTGGGAGTTAGGTATCTCTTACAACACAGACCAGGAGGAATAGGATGGCACAGAGGCAATGTTCCTGCAGCAGGATAGATGCGCTCTGGTGCCATGCACCAACAACAGCCATAGCTTTACAGGCACAAGGTGATTCAGAGCAGGATTCAAATCCCCGTGGCTTCACAGCCTAACTGAAACATGGAAACCAGCCGGACACATCCCATATGTCAGGTTGGATGCATCAGAGCTTTCACTGACCTCTGAGCTAACACAATTCTTTCACAATTGTGATGCCAGTTAAAATTACAGCTACCAAACTAGAAAGGGGGTTTAACACATTGTATTGCCACCATGAAGGACACAGCCTGCTTGTGTTTACCTCACCAGATACTCAGCAAGTGCCCCAGAACCAGGAAAGTGCAGATTTTAATACATTTGTTACTACTAAGCACAGTTATAACCCAGGCATTGTGAGTGTAGTTACCAAAACCACACTTAAACCAAAACTGCAGATGGACCCTGTTGCTGCCACATCTCCTTAATAAATATATTTGGAATAGCAAAGACAAATGTATGAAGCTGCAGAAAATGACACCTGAGAGGCTTCGGAGGGGCTGTAGCCAATGATCAGAACTAATGGATCACTATTTAATGATAGTACTTAGCACTTGAATAGATTTGAAGCTTCAAAGAGCTGTGCAAACGGTAGTTAATTAATCCACATACAATCCCAGCCAGGTATTACCCGATTCTTTCCTTCCTTACACAATGTTCAGAAGATTACAGCTACTAATTGTCCCTACAGTCACAGTGGGGGAGTGTGGAGATTGCTAAGGTAGCAGGAAGCACATTCATGCTGATGTGAACCCCACCACACACAAAATGAGAGGTTTAGGCTCTTGGGAACATTATTCGAGCTAATGATTCATCCCTTTCCAGTGATCCTAGGGGCTACTATTATTATTACCCTAATCTTCACAGGGAGGAGAGAAAGGAGCATCAGAAGACGAAGAGCCCATGTAGGAACGTGGTAGAGAAGAGGTTTAGAAAGCAGACCTCAGGATGAGCAGCAGCAGCGTGAAAAGACAAGTGTGAGTCTGGCTGAGGAAAGGGCACTCCATGTGCAGTATTCCCCAACCACTCTGCTTGACTGTAAATACTGAGCCACACTGGGTCTGAACACCAGCTGTCCAGGTAATAATAGAGCTAAATCCCTCCTCAAACACCCAGGCACCTCCTCCCTCTGGAAGGGCCATTTGGCTAATACAGTGTTTGTACATGTTAATCTGGAGCAGGCTGACTCTGAGCCACCTCCTCCGGGGCAAGGGCTGTGCAGATGGAGAACAGTGCACAGGAGGTGCAATGTACACAGGAGCAGCACCGGTGGGCTCTGCCTGGAGGAGTAATGGAGAAAGCAGGAGCACATCCCTCCATCCCCAGGGTCTTGGCAGTATGGGGATACCCCAAAGGAGAGGTTCCAGCCCCTGCCACTGACAGTACTGCTGCTCTGCTTGCAGGGCTCCAAGGCACACATCCTGCCCAGGCACAGGGCAGGCTCTGGGGTACGGGGCTTTCTGTGGGGTGAAGGACAGGAGGTTGCCCCAACCTGGTCGTTGCCACTAAACACCCAGGAAGGACCAAGGAGGAAGAAGCAAGAGGTCTTCACTTGCTCAGAGGGCAGTGTTTGGTCTCTGGCTTGTCATATAGAGACCAAGCAGAGTTTGTTCTGCCAGTGTCACACTGAGGGACTGTTTCACCATTTTGCTACTGTTCTCACCTGTTTTGTATTTATGGTATAAAATCTTGAAGGTAGGGGATGTCTCCTGTTAAGGCTATGTGTAGCACATTCACTGTGGTCTGTTACTGACAGGCTCTCTCCCTCTCTGCTGGTGTCATATGTGTCTGTAGAGTCATCATAAAGGACAGAGAGAGATGTACCAGCGAGGAGATTACAGATCTGTGAGCTCAAGTGGCTTGTTCCTTGTGCTGCAATTCAGACTAGCTGCTGCAACTAGAAAACCCAGGGCAGACAAAACTGCAACTACCTCTGTTCCACAGGGAAACTTTCAGCTCATCCCCTTCCCTGCGGGCTCTTCAGGACCAGCCCAGACCACTTCCATCTTCAGTCATGAAATACCAGGTTTGATAGATCTGAGCTCTCCTGAGTCATCACGGATTTCTGCAGATCCCTCACTGTGCAGTTCTACTGATCAAACAAAAAGAGCTTGCCTTTCCCTTTTTGCATGTGGTTTGTGATCATTCAGCTGGGCATCACAGTACAACTAACTAATCTTCAGGCTTACAGGGCATTTTGCCATCAGCAATTCAGCACAGGGGAGGGAAATAAACCGATTTCTATTCTTTGTCGCTGGCTGTCACGCTAATACCACAGCACTGAATGGGATCAATGAGAAAGTGCTGCTACACTTCCTTAATGCTTTATTACAGGCACCAGCGTCCTGCTAAACAGCATAATAAAATATCAATAAATAGACTGTTTGCTGTGAAGGCTCCTTCTGCTTCTGCAATTTCTCCACCTCAAGAACAATCTCTGCAGCTCAGTATGTTTCAGAATAGCCAAAGGGTATTCTGGCATGCAGGGAGAGATGGGAATGGATAGATGGATGAATGAATGGATGGACTGGCAGCAGGCACAGGGGTGCAGGGTTTCAGAAGCTGAGAAGAAACAAGCATATCATCAGAGAAACAGTGATTCCCATTAAAATTGTTCTGCTTTCAGCTTCCTACAAAACCCCAAATAGTTCATGAGAAAGCAGGACTGATTCCCCTCCCTTATTAAACATCCTAGAGGAAAAGAAACATAGCAATGTTTCCTAAACCAAGATTTTGGGGACTGTTGTTATGAAGGGATTCATTGGGAAGGTACTTGATACAGCTACAGAAGTAGGGAAAATCAAAATATAAGAAGGCCTACATAAATCATTGTGATTAAACACAGACAAAAATGGGTCTTGATGATTGATGAAAACCACCAGGATTTTCATTTTGGAAAAGCAGGCTTTGACCTTCCCACAGAGCAGGAAATCCTCTATCCAATCTGCTCTTCTAACTTGCTCCATTTTTGATATAATCTTTTCTTTGGTGCTTCTGCCTAGAATATCTCAGCAAAGCTCCTCTGCTGAGAGACAGCTTGGCTCTGTGATGCAGCATAGTATAACATAGACCTTTTTTATTAATAGCTAGTGGTCTACTCAAGCCTTTGGGTTAGCGAGGGCTCCATGCAGCCTGACTCTGAATCTCAGCCAGTTTGTGCCCGAAAAATGTCTGCTGACCAAGGTCTGTCCTACAACTTCCCCCTGGGGGCTTTGGCAAAGAACCTGATAAAGATGTCTTCAGCGTGCTTGACATCAAGCTATTATGCTGTTTACAAGAGATCTGTCACAGACAAGTGCCTTCTGTATGGAAGCTGTTTCCTCTCCAGGCAGAGACCAGAGGACATCCTAAATTAGCTCCCGAGAATGGAGTTATTCTAACACACCCAGACATAAACTAAGCCATGCTTCAAGCTGCACAGAGCTGCATCCTATTGAGTTTGGCTTACAACCTGTAAATTTTCTCTCCCCTTCCTTCTTTGCTTGGCTTCCTGACCTTGCACTTTATCCAGAAGTTCAGTGAGAGAGAGGGAAAAATTTGAAGGGGAGGGACAGGAGGTGGCAAGGTTGAGAAACGCCTGCTGGGAATGCTTTGGAAACCACCCAAAAGTAGGAACACATCACTGTGAAGAGGACTGTTAATACGAAACAAAGCAGTCAGGAGCCCTGCTTCATGGGCTGCAACCCACTCCTCTGTTCAGACACGCATGCAAAACCCAGAAGCCCAGCGTACAAGAGTAACTGCAGTTTATCCGCCACATACTAGGATCTTACACGGCCTCTCTTCCCCCTCTGCCACTGTACTGCAGAGCAGAGAGAGATGCTGCACGTTCCTGCATGTGTGTACAGAAGGGGGGGCAGCATGGAGTGGTGGAGGGTTCATTTCTCTAATCATAAATTCAGCCTCCCGTAAATTCAATTCCATGATGCTGCGCCTGTGACGTCAGTAAATCACAACCATAAAGACGGGAAGGCATCAAAAGCATGCAAAGGGAATGTAAATGCATCCAGAAAGCCGGGGCCATCACTCACATCAGGTTGCTGCTGAGCTCAGACAGGAGAGGCAGGTCTGATAGCTGCACAGGCAGAGATGCCCGTGCCAGCTCCTACCCTCTGGCATTCCCACCAGCCACCCAGCAAAACCAGCATCTTGCAGAAGGAAATGGGAAGCATCTCCCTGGAAGCTGACTGAGCTGAATGGATATTTGGGTTCAGTAGAAGATAACTGGCAACTCCAGGTTTTTAACAGCCGGGTCTCATCATCTCTGTCTCTCTCCACAGAAGCTGATATTCCTCTTGTTTTAATGACCAGATTTTCCCCAGAGGAACAGCATTTACTGCACATTTGACACCTGCTGTACAGAGCCGGGTGCATAGCTGTGCAAAAGATGGTGGATTGTTCCTCTTCATAACAGGTAAGCCTCTGCATCCTGGCGCTCCCTCTGAAGGTGCTCCTGCCCTGTATATTGCAACACACAAAATCTCTTCAGATCCCACTAAGTGGGAAGGGACTGCTGATATTCTCAGGGGTGAAGAATGAGGCATCTGTGGCCTGACATCTATGCAAGATCCCCAAAGACTCTGGAAGATGCTGAGAGCTCTGCCCCACCTTGTGCACTGAAAACATCCTGCTCTGTTACCATGGCGGAGTTCACCCTGCACGACTCTGACCAAACCACTTGCTTCTTCAAAAGCAGATCCCAACTGGATTTCACATCCAGGTGACCTTCTTCAGGGACGCTTCCCCCTCATCACCCACTGCTGGCCATCATCACATGTGTGGCTCTTGGCAGCACAACGTGACGCTGACCTGAGCTTCCCCCCTGCACAGACTGCTGCTCCGCAAAGCAAAGGCCAATCCAACAGCAGCTTGCTGGCAGCCCCGCGGGTAATCATGATGAGCAGGGAAAGCCTGCCATGCCCTCTGTGCATAGAGCAATGAGCCTCCTCCACCCCCTTCCCTGTACCCCCTCTTTGAGTCCTGCTACACCAACACAACCTATCTGGGGTCTGGCCCCCTCTGCTTTGCCGTGTTGCTCCCTTGCCCTCCTTGTGAGCCGCTGAGCTGTCACAGCGCGACTGCCCACTGAAAGTGAAGCTAATGATGTGTGACATCGCGCTCCCAGCACGTCACACACTGAAGACCAGACCAGCTGAGGCTGCTCCTTGCTGCCTGTCCTGGAAACTTCCAGCACCAGACACACAAGTCTCCCTGCAAAGAGCTTTTCCTGGGTGATGGAGGGGTTCTTTTAATGCATCTGAAATCGGGCTGTCACAGACTTCACCACCTCCTTTCTCCGCAGAGCAGGGTGCCTGCAGCAGCTGCAGATTGGGTCGCAGGCTGATTCCTGCTCTGATCCAACCAAATCAGGAGAGGCAACATTAGAGGAGATTCAGAACTGCCACGAGCAGTCTCAAAAGCTTCTCCACGCTAGAGGCTGGCTGTATCGCCCTCGGCTGTGCATGGCAAAAGCCATCAATAAGGAAGCTAGCAAGGAAGCTGGGTGAAAGATTCTGTCCTCCCTTCTGTACTAAAAACCTCAACCCAGCCCTGCAGGCCTCTTTTAACTGCTTCTTCCACCCCTTCTCTGTGAAGAGACTTTGCACAGGAGTCACTGATGGGCAAGGGCCATTTCTATTTGCAGCCATTCCAATGACTGTGCTTCCTCCACTTGCTGATAAAATGTCCCTCACCAGAGAAACAAAGAACAGCTCCTAAAACAATCTACCCGCCCTCTACCTCCAAACCATGCCTCACTTCTGACTGACAGCTTGGGAAAGTTCCTAATTATGTCCCCTGGATACTTTGGAGGCCACCCACCCCAGAGCGTGATTTGATGGCTCAGCGAATGGATGGCCTCGTTTGTACTGATTTATATTACAGAGCCAGATCTAGCCTCATCAGCATGGCTTGACCTAGTTTTTTGCTTGCATAGGTCAATAAAACCACAGCAAATAGAGCTAATCAGACACTGAGGATGCACAGTTAATTTGGGCTGGTCCAAACTTACCGGAACTCTGCAAACTCTGCTGTCACAAGAAAAGGGAGACTAAATCTTCCTCTAAAAAGTCAAAGGGAATTGTATACAGAACAAAATACCACTTCCAGGACAGATAATACGAGAGAGTTTTTCTTTCATTTTTTTTTTAATGGTCTGTCTGCATCTGGTGGATGCTGCTCGATCCTCCTTCCCCTGAAAGCAGAGAGGATTTGTCCCTTCTCTGCACTGGGGTTATAAGGAATCACCAAAAGGGCATGAAGTCAGACAAAAAGCAAACAACTAAAAAATGTGTGCAGCTGGCTCTGGAGTGTCCAAATAAACCCTGGGTAAATGCCAGGCTGCCTTAGTCACTGGCTGTAATGGGACAAGGACGACCTCCTTTAAACTGCCTGTGTGTAGTGAAAGAAACAGTCCTCACATCAGAGTGCTGGCTGCGTCGTGGCGTTGTGCCATCGTGGTGGGCACACAGCCGGTGGGACCTCAGGCAGCAAACAGGCGCACAGGACACGCATGCTGCAGAACGTGCCTTGCAGAACACACACAGCAGGGTAACCCACACACAGAGTCAGGGACATCCCAACCAAATGCTTGGGTTTTGTGCAAACGCTGACTCACACGTGACATATTAGAGAGCTGCAGAAAAAAACCCACGTCTGCCGACCAGGATGCGGGGAGATGTAATGCCTTACAGCCACATACATGCTGTTCCTCCTTAGCCCAACACACCACGTGGACATGACGTCTGCAGTCAGACTTGGGCATAAATATGTCCAAGACAGAATGCTTAGATGCATCACCCATGCATGGAGGTGGGGTGCAGGGACCCAGCCATTTTCTGTACTAGTATGGACATTGTGTCTGTCTCTGATCCCAGTGCAAACAGAGCACAGTAAAGGTGTACTCTGTGCAGATGTTTTTACCCATGTAGTCATACTGGAGCATCAGTCACAGTACATGTGCTGGCCTGTCACAGTAGGTAAGCAACACAGCTGCATGAAAGAAAACAGGTCCGTGTTAGACCATACAGATGCATATAGTACAGAATGTACCCAGCACATCCCATCACACAAAGACGCAGTCTACAACCTACTTGATGGGTCTCACTTAGCAACCTGCATGCTTCCAGCACCTTCACTAGCCCTTTTCCTCCCAAAAGCAGCCAAGATCTACCAGCAGCTCTGACAGCAGTGCTAACGAAGGACCGTACCTGCTAAGGTGCTCCAGCCCTTTGTCTACTACCAGCCTGTGCTCTTGTCCCTCCTTTCTCCTGGCTCTTTCCTCATGTGGAGATTCTCATGGCTCAAGGGAACAAGCCCAGGCCTGTGATAGCCTAATGAGGGTATCTCACACCCACCTGCTGCTATTGCCATGCACAGTGCATGGCAAGCGGAGCCCACCGGAGCTCAGGGCTGGCTCGGTCTAGAGCTGAGGTCTGGAGCGTTCATTTCCCTAGGGAAACTAATAGCTGCTTTCTCCCACAGCAGACACGTGCAAGCCTGCTCTGCAAAGGGGGCAGGAGCCAACGTCTTTCCAGGGAACACTCGCCCCAGGGATCTGTGGAAGAGCCTGCCTCCCTGTCTGCAGCCGCTGCTGTCATTTCCACTCAGGGGCTGCGGCTTCAGCGCTGCAGGCACTTGGAAACAGCCTCGTAAGGGCAGGAAAAGGGGCCAAGGTCACCCATACCCACGCTTGCACTCCAGTGAGAGCAGTCAGGCAGCATGCCCATGAGAATAAAAGCTGGCACTGACATGCCAGCAGTGATGAGGTCTCTGCTTCTGGCTGGAGCTGTGATGCTCAAACCGGGCTCAAAACACCCTGGGAAAGAACATCAATCCCTGCAGGCACTGAGCAGCTGAATCCCCAGAAGGCAAACGGCAGGGCTGTCTGCACAGGGGGAGAAGCAGGCAGAAAAGCAGGGTAGTGTGGAGTGGATGGAGGCTGAACTGGCCCATGAGTGACTGCAGGGCAGCGTGGCTTATTCCTCTGTTGAACAAGTGTCTGTTGCAGGGTGTGCAAAGCCTGACGTGTGGAGACCATGCTCTATTCACCACTGTGGGAAGAGGGTTTACCTGCCACCAGAACGGCACCAAATACCAAATACTGCACCAAGCAGCAGGCTCCGGTTCTGCCTGCCGGTGTGCTGTCTGCTGCCTCAAGAGATGCTGACATGTTTGCAGTGAGGGACAAACGGCAGCTGACAAAAGCTATTCCCAGGCAATTAGCCTCAAGAGGCCCATGAAGGCTGCAATTGCTGTGCTGCACTGCATCCATACTCGACTGTACTGTTCCCAGGGCAGGGGGAAGGAGCAGGAGCTGGATGCACAGAGATATGCTTGTGTATGTGTAGGAGCTCCTGCTGCTCTGGTTACACAGTTCATGAGGGTATTTCTGCATGGGGATCCAGGCCTCCTCCTTGGCTTCAGCTTTCTATGTCTTGGCCCCCTCATTGCAGCAATTCAAAAGAGCTGGGTGCTTTCAGAGACTCATTCTTTAGGGAGGGAGTTGTGCAATCCCAGATGCTTGCAGTGACGCAGCTTAGCTTTCTGTAAAAAACTGTTTATTCAAAAGATAACAGCATTTAGGTAACAGCTTGGTGAAGGGAGGTCTATCAGCAAGGTTATGCTCCTAGGCCAATGTCCTCCCACTGACACAAAAGCAAGTGGGATATATCCATCCAGGAAAGATAAAAGAGGCCAGTGTTTAGGTACATCAGAAATACCTGGGGTTTGTTTCCCCCATTTTACCACCATACACCCTAACTTTACCATCCCTTAGAGCAGGGCCAGGCACAGGAATGTAAGAGCCAAGTGCCACCACCAGCTGATGCTCGCATCCGTGAGAGGTTTGCCCTCCCCTGGCATCCAGGGAAACCCTGCTCTGGTGTGCCATGCTGCCAGGACTCCAACAAAGACTCAGTATTTGCAGAGCAAACTCATCTTACCGCCTGCTGGCCCCCACCACATCCCACTCTGCAGCACTGTCCCTGTGTCTCTGGCGCCGGAGCATCAGTGTAATGCGATGTGACACCTTCCCCCACACTTTGTTATAAATATCATGGTTCACTGTAACTGTGTCTGACACCCCCTTCGAGGCATTTTCTCATGCTCCCAGCCAAGATGTGGGCACGTGCAGATCCCCCCAGCGTGCATTGTCTCCAATGGCAGAGGGCTGCCCTCCATACCCTGCCCTTCCCCACCAACAGCAGCAGAGATGTGAAAGCCAGCACGACGGGGTTGTGTAGGGTGAGCTGTCTGCAGGGATTCCTTTGCGTTCAGCCTGACTCTCCAAGAAATAACACTGCTAAGATCGCAATCTCTCCCTTTCTTCTTCCATAAGATGGATGCCAGTGCAAGGGACAGAGGCTTATATTTCCCCATGACCGAAGTCTGTTATTTATTTGGAGAGCAGAACCATCTCCTTGCCACCATACATACCCCACCACTTCCCCCGGCACCTCCTTCTTAGCTTGTAGTTGTAATAAAATGCCACTAGATGTCTGTCAGGGTCCTACACACTGCCTGCTAGGGGTAGCCTTGGTAAACAAGAGAGAGAAGGCTGGGGTGCAAGCTGTGCAGCAAGATGTCTGTTTCTCATGTCATTATCCAGGTCAGCCTCTTGGATATTATTGGACCTGCGGAAAAATCTCAGTTTTCCATTTATTTCCTTCTAAGAAATGCAGGGAAGCTGCGTATTATCTCTGTGTACCATAAGCTCTTCTCCAGTTTCATTGCACACGTTCTTTAAGGCAATTTTTAGGACATGACCTCTATATAGCTACCTCCATTAGGGCTGCTTAGACAGGCCTTCACCTCTACCCTACTATGGGGACATGGATAACAGAAAGATGCTGTTCCAGTTCCAGCCAAGAGCAAACCCAGCTGAATAAGCCCTTCCTAGTAGGACTGCTCACCCAAAATCAATCCTACAAGGACAAAACATTCATGCAGCTCATGTACTTTGAAGAGCTGAGGATGCCTTGCAAAGGCTACATCACTTTTCATCATCCTGCTCTCAAATGAGCGTGTCTTGAACTCATCAGGGCTGAGCTGACCTCCTAAAGACATCCCTGAGCTCATCCCTCTCTTGCCTCTCTAGCCTTTTAATTCTGCCCTTCTTGCCTTTTTGTCCTGGGGGACCTGTTCTGGTCTGCAGGAGGGTGGGATGCCCAATGAGCAGACCCTCCCGTGTCAGCCTGGGAGTGCGAGCTGCAAGGTACAGCACTGCTGGCCAGAATGGGGCTGAAACTGCATCTGCCGCTGCTCCTGGAACCACCTGTGTTGCTGGAGCACAGGTCAAGTCATGGAGCCACTGCCCAAGAGCCATCAGTGAGCCTTCTTCCAGCAAAAGGGCAGCTGCAGCATTATGGTTTCACCTCTTGGGTAACTCTCTGCGGCAGATGCAATGCAATTACCGTCACTGATGTAAGCACAATTACTGCTCAAGCTGCTTGAGAGATGCCAGTTATTTTTCAGAGGAAATTTGGGAAGGAAATCATCTCTTTTTGTGTTTTGAGGAATTTTAAATTTCCATTTGCTTCTTTTTCTCTCAAAAGCAAAGTATGAGAAACAGTCTTTTCTTAACACTGTTGATGTAAAAACATATTAAGGAAACATGAGGAAGAAAAAGAGGAATTTGTAAGAAAGAAGCTATTTCTGAGTAGAAAAGAGAGCATTTTACATATTTTACTTTCTTTCTTGAAATCGGTAACCAAATTTCTTTTCTTTTTCTTTTCCAAAGGTACTTATCTTTCTAGGTAATAAAGTTAGTTTGAAAAAATAAGTTAACCAGCTTTTAATGCAGGTCTATCCTGTAGAGGTCAGGATAGCATAGGAGCCTCTGCATCCAGAATCATCTCTCTCCATGTCTGCACAGCCCAGCTCCAGACCAAGGAGACTGTGACAGTCATGGAGATGCAAAGCAAATTTCCTTCCCTTTTGCTTCACAGCTGACAGCCCAGTATGAGACCAAAGGGGACACCCTGTTAAAATCAACCAGAAAGGCATCTGGCTGATCACTGGCTGGGAGAAAAAGGTAGTTAAAAAACATAATGGAGAGGACAGAAAAGAGAGACAGAGATAGGTACACGGCTTCAAGATCTGGGATCTAATGAGCACAAAGCATTTGAAAATGCTCAGAAGTTGTGTCTGAAAAGCTCGCCTGGCTGATGTGTCAAGGAGCTTCCAATCGCCTTTCAAAAGCTTCTTTCCTCTCTGCTGCCTCTTGCTCCCTTTGTAATGGGTGGCTGTTTCTAATTATCTGTAAATGTTAAATGTTCCCTAATTCAATCAGAACAACTTGTTCACAGATGGCAAACCCTTCATCTGCTCAGCTTTCACAGAGTCTCTAACTCAAGAGCCATTGATCTCTTAGTTCCCAGAGAGGATGGCTGGAGACCTGCAAGGGGTGAGGAAAGGAAAGGGATATGTAGTGTGAGGGAGCAATTTCAGGTCTTTTCCTCATCCCTTGACAACTCTCACACCATCCTCTGCTCCCATGCAACCCAGTACTCTGTCCTGGGCAAGGCACCACAATCACTGATGCTGGCAGATGCATGGCTTGGGTTTAGTCTCTCCTCCTCTCCCCACTGCCATATTAATGCTCCTTGTCTCATCTGAGCAACCAGTCCTGTTCAGTGCCACCTCATCCCACCTTGCAATATGTACACAGTGTGTTATCTTGGATCCTGATGCAGTTATGTCATGGACCCGTGGTTTATCTCACCCTGCATCCCAGCTCCTGTCACCACTACGTTAGCTCATGTCACACTCATGCTCAGCAGATGGTGATATCATTGGACTCTGCATTTCTTATATCATTTTCTGCTGGTGAATGGCACGTGCCAACACTCTGTGTCCTTTCTCGTTCCCTGCTCATGACTTGTGCTCAGTCATATTTATCCCCCTCGGCTGTAGCACTTTCCCATGCTGCCATCCAGACTTCTTGGTTGGGGAAGAAAATCACTGCCCAAAGCCCGGGAATAGCTGCAACAGGAATCCTAAATCAGGTAATGCCATTGATGTCACTGAAATTTTCAATTTACACTGCACAAGCCAGGGGGCATGGGGGCCAAAGGAGAGGAGTGGTGAGGTTATCTTGTTAAACCCAAGGAAATTCTCTTTACTGCTGATTCCTAATGATTTACTGAAGCATCCAGTCTTCCTCTCAGACCTCGAAAAGGGTCTCGCCTTTGATCAACCAGTGACTCACCATCTGCAGCCGAGGTGATTTACGACAAACGCAAGCTATTTCTGCACATAGAAGGAGAGAAAAATAGGCCTCATCATCACTGAGAGGGTGGGAAGGATGAAAAACAAGCCGCCCACAGGATAATGCTGGCTGGGCTGCTCCTCACGGCTTCACTGCTCCCCCAGCACCTCAGCACGGTGCGTGGCTCCCCACAGCAAACACACTGCTGCAAAGGGTTGTGTGGGGGAGACTCTTACGTCTCAAACAAATGGCTCCACGCCAGGACAGGAATAGAACAGCTTAAATTATACTCTTCATTTTGCTTCGTGGGGCTGGGCGCGGGTCTCCGTCAGCCGTGCTGACAGAGCGGGGCTGCAAGAACAGCCTACAGGGCAGAGAGTATTGGCAGCCACTGTTGAGCACATAGACTGATCATGCTTCCAGGTCTGAACCTGCTCTTTTCAATACCCATCTTTCCCTCCCTCATGGCATAGACAAAATCTAATCACTTCCAGATCAGGAAACTGTATTTCCTTGAAACCTCTTCTTTTATTTTCCAAAAAATCTCCAGCCAAATCCTGCCAGAAAAATCCTTAAAGACCTCTAAACTCTTTCCATGACATGCCTAAAACCCGAAGTATCACCTCCGCCATCCCCTTTCTGACTCTGCAAACAAATGCCTTTAGCTAAAAGACTGCAATTTGAAGCAGACTGTTTAGAGAAGGAAAATGTTTCGTCATTCAGGAGATGAGCAGATTCACAGCTAACATCCAGCCACCCATGAGAGACTCCCAGCACAGTGAGCTTTGCACAATCGCTGCTCCATATCCTCTAACAACTGGCTAAGGAGAAGCAAAGCCATTAAAGTGTGCATTATACTCGCCATAACAATCCTTGGGCAGAAGCTTCATGCAGAGCCCCACTGGGCAAAGTGCTCCACTGCTCAGGATCAGTGATTAGGGAGAGTTTGTTAATGAACCAGATTTTAGTGACTAAAGGCAAGTGGAGAGAGAAGAGAAAGAGAAGACTCTTCATCAAATGGTATAATATGGGCTTGCTGCAGATGATCTTCGGAGGACATAAATCAGTTCAGTTCTCCAGCTTTTATCAGCCAAGGATCTGACCCACGGGATGTGCGAATCATTGAAGGGCATAGCACCAATCACATCATAATTAAACTGCTCATCTTTGGCAACTGTCTGCTGCAGATCTCAAAGCATTTTGCACATGTCCAAAGCTGCTTTAGAGCCATAAAGGTTTCCTTGCATTTCCAAACTTGCCTTTTTCATACACTCCCTGAAGGTTTGGCAGAGGAGGGGGGTGTAAAGGGACCCTGCCTAAAAGCGTAGTCAGCCCTGCTGTTGTGATCTCTCTGGGCCATCCGCCTCTGTAATGAAAATCAGCATCACCCTGTGGATACCAGCAGAACATGACCAATTTACTCTGTCTGAGGCTCTATTCCCAGCTCTATGGTACGTGTTTTGCCCTGTGTGAGAGATGAAAGGGTGGATCAGTGCTCTTAAAAGACCCAACACGGTTTCACCAGTGCACAGATGGTGTATACAGCACACACAGCATCCCCAAACGCAGATAAATATGCTTCCTGTCATCTTCTTACCTCTTCTGATTTGTCATCCTCCTCCCCACCTTCATACTTTTCCCCTTGAGCAGGAGCAATGGTCTCCACAGCCACACAGGTAATTCCCATTTCCTGCAGCAGATTGCCAAACAGCCAGGTATGATCTTCTATCCTTTACATCTTCCCTCAATGATGTAATTCTGCCACTGCAAATACTCTTGGAGATGCAAGTCCCTGCTCATGTACAAGTTCAGGGGAACCTGTGTCCCTGTTGCAGTGCAGAAAGGCCATAGAGGAAAGGAACAAGCTGGAAGTGGAGAGGTTTAGTAAAGGGCAAAATAACTCATGTTAGATGCAAGGACAGATGTCCAAACTACTCCAGAGCACTTCCCACAGGACCTAGGCACCTGGTGCATGGCTTTCCAATGGCTTTCTGGTAGTGCCAGCCTTTATCCTCTGTTATCCATAATGTGAGCTCTTCCAGGAGCTCTAGTCTCCCTCCCAATGCTGAATTACTTGTGACAGGAAGAGACTAGGTTTGGTGGGAGCAGGGATGGATGGTTTTGGGGAGACATCTCTCCTTCCTCGAGGGAAACTGGGAATGAAGGGAAAGAAGACCCCCTATGGTGCTAGGTGGAGTACAAGCACACAAGAGAGATTGCAATCAGATCTTACACAGGCTTTCCACATGTTCTTCAGGCACAAGTACCTCTGTTTGGCAAGCTCTTCTAATTCTCTGCAGTTAGCAGTAAAAATGAGGCATTTTCCCAGCCACCATCTGATCCTCTTCATCAGTCACTGCTCTGTGTTGCCCACCCACCCATCCTTATTCATCCTCAAGATAAAACCCACTTAGCCAAGCCCCTTCCCATACAGCCCTTCATCACTAAGAATCGATTTCCTATATTGACTGAGCAGGCCCCAGCCATTAACAAGTTCATTTTCCACCACTTAGATGCAGATGGATTCCCTCAGGAGCCCCAGAGTCACCAAAGTTTCATTAACAGACACTGTAAAAGAATTTAAATGCATTAAAGAAAAAAAAGAATCACTTGACAAATGGAGTGAGCCCATAGTCCTACTCCTCTCAGGTTATCTTAAAAGATGAAACCTTTGCTGTCTGCAGAAGGACAGAAAGCCCTTAACAGCTTGTCCCTGCTATTATCCATCTTACGACACGTCACCTCCAAAGAGGGCCAGATTCCCATAATGCTCCAGATGGAAACCATCTATTCATTTACCTAAGCTCTGGATGAGCATGTTCAAGCCACTAAGGGCTTCTGGCCTCAAAACTCTCCTGTTAGCTGTGACATGTTGTCTGGTGGTAAACTGACGCATGAAATGATGAAGTCTCAGACCCACATCTGGATGCTCAGATACACTAGCAGAATAGGTATTATAGACAGGCATTGGTAGCATTGCTGCAAAGTGAATTCTAGTCTCAACTGTTTGAATCAGGGCAAAATAAACATAACTGTGCCCTATCTGGCCCTGAACACCACACAGAATATTACATGGGAAAATATGTATCAGAAATACAGACTAATAGAGACTTCTACATCAGGAGTCTGTTTCTGCTGCTAGAAGATTTCTGTCTTCTTGCCATAGATAAAGCATGCTGAATTCTATTACCGTGAAACTCCATATAGATGCTCTTTTAGCTGTCACTCCATGAGAGGGCAGCTTGGAACCCAGAAACACCATCAAACCTCCACCAAAACCATGGAGAATTGAGCTCTGCAGACAGCTTCCACTGTGAGCTCATTTGTGTCGAGAACTCAAGATACACATGTGAAAAATTTGCAAACAAGAATGTAATGTGACATTTTTCTCCCTGCTTGGAAAGAGATGACTCATTAAGTCAGCCTACAACTCTTACTGTGTGCCCAGGATTGCAAGGTCTTACAGCATTTGGAAGTATAGCCACATTGTCCCCAAACACTAGGAGGTAGGGCAAATAAACCTGACTCCCCCAAGTCCCAGGCCTGCATAAATCCATTGTGGAGGAATCCATGAAGTCCCATAGATCTATGGGAAGGCTGTAAGGTACCACAGATCCACCAAGTTTTTCCTAGTATCATTTTCTATCACACAAACGACCACTCCCCACCCCCACCCCCAACTAAACAGCTAGTAGGAATTATCAGGCAGAGCCTGGCTATTTGGCTAGTTGAGTGAAAGCTTGGGTAGACTTGCCATGAGAACAAATGCTCTTCCAGCTCTCCCAGGGAGATGAGCAATGCCTCTCTATCCAGCATGTCCAGAAAGGTCTCATAATCTCCTAGGAACTCAGCATAAGGAAGGTGACCTCTTCCCTCCAACAACTGCATAGAAAAGCTCATGGATGGAGAACAATTGCTCCCACAGTTGGACAGGAGGAGGGAATTGGCCCATGAGGAGAGGTTTGTCCTCTGAGAGAGAACAGTAACATCATTTCGCTGGCCTCTCTGCAGTTACTCCAGGCTGACAGAAACATTTCCCTTGGAGTCCCTCCAAATTCACATCTCTAACTCCTCAGACTGCAGCAAAATTCCCCTCAATAGACAAGAGACAGGCCCAGTTGGCATTTACAAAAACAGGCTGCAAAGGGGATTGCTCCAGGTTCACAAAAGCACTATTTGGATTAAAACCCCTTGCCTTCCCTGGGACGGTGGAGGAGCATGCACAGGAGACCTCCACTGCATGCACAGCCTGGCAATAGCCTCCCCTTGCTCTCCAACAGGAGATTCATTAATGCCGACAAGGTAAACTCAGCCTGTATTATTCATATCTGTATTTATCAAGTATTTATGCTGACAACCTAGAGGGCGATAAATCAGCACCGGGATGTGTTGATTCCTGTGGCCGATTCTGATGCTGACAAGGCTGATGCCTGCCTCGCCTGGTGGAGAGGGGCAGAGGGCTCTGCTCACAGAGGAGCAGCTCGTTTGTGACAGACAGAAATTAACAGCTTGGCAGGGGGAAGAGAGGACAGTCTTTGCTGGATGTGCGTCAGAAGCAAATGGCACTGAATGGGGAAGGTGCTTGTGCAGCAGAAATGTGTCCCCACCTGGATGTGGATTTAAACAGAGCTCACATCTGCACGGGAACAGGGCTGGGGCTGCCTTCTGTGTCCAACCACACCAGCACAGATTGGGCTGCCCCGCTGCCCTGCAGGGGGGGCTGCTCCATGTTCACAGCACCAATTGTGCTCAGCTCCAGATTTACAGCAGAAATTCCCATGTCTGGTCTGGATTTGCTGCAGATTTGCATTGGAGTTGCTCCAGAGGTGCACCTTGACACAGGGGTGTTGATCGGGGATTCCAGCAGGGTGACAGTGGAGTTGCCCTGCTGATGACAATGTCCCCCTCCAGACTCATTGTGGTGCCTGCAGGGGCATTGTTCCTCATTCACAGCAGCAGCTCTACTGCCATAGCATCAAATTTACACTCAGGTGCTATTGACTTGACAGCCTGAAAATGAGACAGGCCTGTGAACCTCTTGACTTCTCACCCTCTGATCCAAAGATCAGGTTCCAGAAGAGCTTATGCAAGAAAAGAAGCCTATTTGTCCAGTTACTAACAGCAAAGGGCTTATTTCCACTTGTAAATTTACAGCAAGTTCTGATCCTGATTCAAATCTGAAGCAGAGCATGTCAGTGAATTTCCAGTTCAGAAGAAATCCTCTCTGTGGTTTTCCCCTCATGGATGACTGCACAGCAGCTTCTAAAATCCTCAGACAGAAGGCTATTCTGGGTATTGGTTTGGGACTCTGTGTCCTGCCTTCCTTGCCATGCATGGGCACTGCCAAGGCACTAAGGAAGGCAGGGCTACAGCACTGTTCAATAATGCATACCATTTTCTAATACAATAACCCCTGAGGCTTGTGCATGCTCTGAATGAGCTGTGTCAGTGCCGGAGAGCGTATCAGTTCAGATGTTGGAGCTGAGAGAAAAGTGTGAAAAGAGAGAATTCCCCTTGCCAGACGTCATTAGCAATGCCAGGAACGCATGCCCTTTGAATGTATTTCGTAGAATAATAAAATCATAGAATGGTTTGAGTTGGAAAGGCCCATATGATCATCTAGTTCCAACCCCCTGCCATGGGCAGGGACACCTCACACGAGACCATGTCGTATTTCCACGCCTATTTTCTTTCTCTATACCTTAGTATCTCTGAATGCTCTGTCTAACCTTTACCACTGGCTCTCTATGCGTGTGCACGCAGCCCTCCCGCCGCGGTACCGGTGGA
>NW_009917748.1:0-4718 GCF_000696875.1 Nestor notabilis | reverse complement strand
CTTGCACTTGTCTTGGTTAAACTTCATTATGCATAAAGACTTCTGAATCTGCAATGCAGCTAGTGAGAGTGAACAATTACAGGCTGCCAATGCTTAGTCACATTGAGCTATTCTTGAAATATCTATAAGAACCTATAAACTAAGTTCCCCAAAATCATCTGAAATGATGTTTTGTTATTATTTTTATTATTAGTATGTTTTGTAGGTCACTGTGGGGATTCTGCCAAAATACATTTGTTTTTTACAAAGATGGGGATGTTTAGATAAATTAAAACTGCAGCCCGTAATGGGAATTATAGAGTATGGTACCTTCTTTAGTGCCGCTTCTGGTTTCTATGCAATGTCGATCTAAAGTAAATTATATGAATAAATGATTGAGTTCTAAGTCTTACACCTCCCATGAAAATTCACCCCGTATTGGCCAGAAAAAAAAAAAAAAGACCCTCACTCTTACATTTTTTCTCTGCTTTGGTTCAAGGAACTTGCTTTCTTTCAGAAAAGCAGCACAGTTTTTTAAAAAGTGTGTGTTTTAATCCCTGCCCGTTTTCCCCATCTCCATCCTTGTCTACAACTCGATGGTTGCAGTGTAGTTTTGGAAAGTAGCAGACGTGGGTTCAAATCCTGGCAGACTGATGTGAGAAAAAAATCAAGTCTTCCACCTCCTAGAAAAGTGCACTATACCAGTATGATATTATGAAAATAAAATGGTGGTAGTAGCAGCATTTGAAAAGGAAGCAGCAGCTACTACAGTAATGTGTGAACTGTTTGATCTTGTTACTATGTGTTAGGAATTCTTTGAAAAATACTATGAGGTCAAGCCCCTGAGGGGACTGACTTACACACAAAAGTGCTAGTTTCTGAATTCCAGTCAGGCACAGGCATTTATATGACAGTACATATCTCGACAATTTCAAGTCTGAGGGACCTGTGGCCATATTCAGGCCAGAGATTTCCAGGTACTTAAGGAGCGCCTAAAATGAAAATTAAAAACAAATAAAAAAGAGTTGTTATCAAAATTAGATGTCACTAACTGTAGGAGGATGTTTGAGTTTTCAAGAGCACAGCTTTTGACATAGAATATACTGTATTCTACCTAGCTAGCTCATTCAGGGTCTATATACACAGGAGGGCAAAAGGGGCAGGTGTGGTTAAATCTGTGCCATTGTTTTATTCTGGAAACAGATTCAAATTGTTTACAAAAGCATTTCCTGAAGTTAGCTAAACTCTTAAATTTCATGACCCAGCTTGCAACTTGATGGAATAACCATTTCTGTGTATTTTATTCATTTCATTAAAATGGCTAATTAAGCAAATATTCACCTAAATAAAAATATTAGTATAATTAATTAAACTAATTATAGACAGAACCATTTTAATTGAGGTCACAGTAAAGACTGAGCTAATAAATTACTATTTTCAAACATCCTAAATCTTCAAATAAAAACAGGTAATCACTGAATCATGGGTTTGACATGAGATGAGGTAATTTTATATTAAGCTTGCGTTAGGAAATAGAATTCAGAGTCTGTAAAACTGGGGAACAGGCAATTCCAGTCACTGCAGTTATAATTTCCTACTAGAGAAAAAGCAAAGTAGTATGCAAGATGTGTGTTCTTCATTTAAGTGTCTGTTCTGAGCTAAGCTACTTGACAAAGGTTTTAGATTCTTAATCAAAGAAATTGTCCTCTCTTTCTAGCTGTGCTAGTTAGTCATTAAAAAATATTATTTCCTTCTAAAAAAAAAATATGTTAAGTAATACCATTTTTTAGCTCCCATGTCTATTGATTTATTTATTGGCAGACACATTTATTTTAGAAAACTACAAATGGTGTTTTTCTCCTATGTACCTTCATTTGTGCATAGCTACGCAAAAAGAAAACTTGATTAGTGTAAAATTTAAGCTTCTTCAGCTTTGTTTCTATAAAGAATTTGAACGTAGCTCATTGATGTTGAAAAATTGTGGATAGAATTTTGGTTTGAACTGCTAGGAAAGGTTTTTGGTAACAGCTGGATTATTGATACCAACAAGATAGGTCTTTTATTTGTTTCTCCTCTGGATCTTATGCCAAAAGAGGGGAAAGGCATACAGCCATTGTTACAGGGAGCTCAGATGAGTTTGTTACCAGAAGGGAATCTTGAGCAATCTCAAGTTGTCTCAAGTATATTGACTTGGCAGGACAGGGAATAGCAATAGCAGGACAATAGCCATTCCTGTTTGCTAATACACAAACACACATGCAAACCAGAACTACAGTTCCTCCAGGGTAGTTTAGCCCAACACAGTTCAGCTCTGGTGAAGAGGGCACTTTGCCCTTCTAAGGTGCTAGGTCTGCCCCTTTACATAGCAGCTCATCCTTAGGCTCCAGCTTCTACAGATATCCCTGAATTCTGCCTCTTCCTTTCGATTTATTAGCTCTTTTTAACTGTCTACTGATTTCTGTGGTAGTTTGTCAGCGTAAGCTACCGATAGCTTTGTAGTTCTGCACCCTCAGGCAAAAAAAAGTTTATCAGAATTGGAAAATTATTTCAAATAAATTCAAGAAATTCTGTTAAAATGTTGAAATAAAGCTGTTCTGAAGTATTTACATTCAGACATCACAAAAGGTACTGTGTCTATCTCTTATCATTGTATTAGAAATTCCCTTTAATCATCTTCTGTTTATTAAGAAGCTATTAATTATTTGCCATATCAATTAATTAAATTTCTTGTATTAATTTACATTAATTAATACTTTTGATGGTTTCTTACCTTAGCACTAATTAAACCATCAAAGGACTTCAATATATTGGTGTACTAAGTACTTTACTAGTTAAAAAACAATGAAAGAAAAGACCCATATCTAAATTTACTACTTCTCAACTAAAGGGTAGTTTTCTTTAACAATTTAAAGAGCCAAACAGTTTTTTTTAGGGAAGTAGAAAAAAATTTTTTTTTTTATGAAAGGTACCTCCTGGAAATTATTTTACAGATGTCCTGGGTTCAGCTACAGCAGTCATTTTTTCTCCGTCTTAGTAGCTGGTGCAGTGCTGTGGTTTTGACTTTCAGTCTGGGAACAATGCTGATAACACCAGTGTTTTTAGTTGTTGCTAAGTAATGTTTACTTTGACCAAGGACTTTCTCAGACTCATGCTCTGCCAGGGAGGAGGGGAAGCCAGGAGGAAGCAGAGGCAGGACACCTGACCCAAACTGGCCAAAGGGGTATTCCATACCATAGCATGTCATGGTCAATATATAAACTGAGGTTAGTTACCCGGAAGGCCCAGATCGCTGCTCGGGTCGGGCTGGGTATCGGTCGGCAGGTGGTGAGCGGTTGTGTCCTCTCCCCTTGTTATTCCTCTTATCATTATTATTGGTAGCAGTAGTGGTTTGTATTATACCTTAGTTACTGGAGAGCTGTTATCTCAACTCGTGGGAGTTACATTCCTCCGATTCTCCTCCCAGTTGCAGTTGCTACTTCATCACTTGATTTCTACACTTAGTATATCTTGCCTCTAAAAGCTCTCAGAAAATACCTAATATGACTTAAAAAGTCATCATAAATAATCCAAATATGTATACATTACAAACTGCATTACAGAGATTCTCTGCTAATTTGGGGAATCTGCTAATTCTCTGCTAATTTGTATGAATAAGATACAAGAATACACTTCGAATTTTGAATCTCAATAGGTCTCTAATTCATGCTGAAACTCAATAGAGTTGATTTAGACTTTCTACTGAATTTCATTTTTTTAATCTCCACATGACACTATGGAGGGTTGAAGTGACTATTGTGAAATTTAATGAGACAATTTGGGATAATAAGAAATTTTATCTTTCATGCAAAACATCACCTAAATATAGTTTATCCTTACAAATTTTGGTTAAAAGCTATGCAGGCTTTGTAGTAATAGTAGAAGTGCCAGTAGGTTGTATTAGAATCATAGAATAGTTAGGATTAGAAAGGACCTTCAGATCATCGAATTCCAATCCCCCTGCCATGAGTAGGGATGCCTTACACTAGATCATGTCCCCGAAGGTTCTGCCTAACCTGGCCTTAAACACTGCTAGGGATGGAGCATTTACCACTTCTTTGGGCAACCTGTTCCAGTGCCTCACCACTCTCACAGTAAAGAACTTCTTCCTATAACTAACCACTTCCTTTGTCTAAATTTGAACCCATTACCTCTTGTCCTATCACTACAATCCTTGATTAAGAGGATTAGGTCTCAATGTTCATTTGAATGTGAAAAAGGAAGCACAGCTTTTTAAAGGTCTTTGACAAGTACAAAGAACAATTAAGAATACTAACAAATGCAATGTAAGGAAGTGCAAGTAGGATTTTGTTTAAAGAAATAAAGAGTATTTCATTTTAGAGGTCTTGAAAAATATGTTTCAAATATCTTTAAGACCTGGTAAGAAAGGTCTGGGAAGTGTGAGCATTAACTTGGACTTCAGTGACATACTCTTATTTTCCTGTGAACATGCAGTGATTTTTATATTTTCACTTGCCTACAGAAAAAGTTTATTACTCCTTATACTCACAATTTAATGTTAGAATCAAAAACACAAACTGTAAGCACTGTGCTTGTCATGGCCAACATAAAAAATATTAACTGAGCTTTAACTTATTTGGTATGTTTTGTCTCTGTAACAAATATCATAAGCTTGATTCTTGCCCTGAGGTAAAGCTGACACTTTTATCTCTCTGTCATAGAATCATAGAATAGTTAGGGTT
>NW_009917747.1:53107-53417 GCF_000696875.1 Nestor notabilis | reverse complement strand
GTAGGCTGGCAGAGGAGCTTGGGGTGGGAAAAGCAGCCACCCCTGCTTGTGTCTCTTCTTTCTAGCTCAGCTGGATTTATGGAGCAGCACTGGGATGTTTAATTGTGTTCAGCGTTGCTTCAAAACAAAAAAGCCAGAGGATTGTAGTCTGATTCAGAAAATGTGTCAGGAAGTTCAAGCACTGAAAAGCAAAATCAGTTGCCTTTTTTTTTTTTTTTTTTAAATTTTTTTTTATTTTAGTACTTACGTATGTTTTCCTGCTATGTCTGGGGGGAAACTCCCCAGCTGTTGTCAGTTTATTACAAATATA
>NW_009917747.1:47445-53068 GCF_000696875.1 Nestor notabilis | reverse complement strand
TGAGTGTTTTGAGAAGCATATGCTTCTTTTTCCAACCTGCAGTCACGTTGATGACTATGAAGAAACTTTGAACTCCCATGTAGGTGCTGTGACCTCACTGTAAAGTTTAGGTAGTGTTTATGCCTCAGAAGTTTATGACAGAGTTCTGGTCCTTCTTCCTAGAAAGTGAGCATTTGGGAGAGGAGGAGTGTGTGTGATAAATGCTGTATGGCTAAACCAGGTGTGTCCGTAATACCACCCTCAATTTACTTCTACACTTTCAATTATTTGTGTTGTGTAATAGCATTTTCCCAAGTCTTGGATACACTTCCTACTAGATCAGGAGAGGCATTGTGGTGTTTATCACAAAAAGGTAGGCATCTGATAATGCTGAAGTCTTCAATGCTTTTCTTCCTCAGACTAACAGCTCTCCCTTGGGTATGAACTGAAGGGGATTAGACTGAAGGCCACCCAGTTCAGTATGCTGTTTCTGAAAAAGTGAAGTGATGGATGCTTATGGAAGGAGCGGAAGGGCAAGAGCTGCATGCCTTATTTTAGCATGTCTCTGGCAAACAATACCTTAAGGAACATCCTGAAAGTACTACTTAAAAGATCTGGTGGAAGGTCAAGCAGGAGAATTAAATGTCTGTTATCAGCTGCAGTAAAACTTGGTGCTTTACCTTGGCATTTCAACTGTCAGTCCACAATTACTTTTTATTTAGTTGGCTGGGAATAGAAGGTGAGCACCAGTACTTCTGCTGTTGTCACCAGCGACCTGGTACCTCTTTTTTAGCCTTCAACTATGTTATGGTCATATTGCACAGATGCCCATATGCAAGATACACACAGTATCTTGCACACTGCATGTAAATAAGCAGTATTGCAATATAGCCTGTAGAATGGCCATGCTGATGTTCCTGTCCTTTCTGTAAACAGTTGTAGCCAGGCTTCTTTGCTGCACTTTCTGTTGCATATACAGAAGTAGCTGTGCGTGTTTAAAAGCTCTGGGGCAGTTGTTCATATCTGCTATGTCACAGTCTATGTAAGAATCATAGTTAAGGTATTTTGGCCTGAAGCTACATGGTATATTAACTTAGAAACATACTTAAAATTGTGTGTTACTTGTTAGGAAGTACTGTAGTTGCATTTGTAAAACAAGACACAGAACAACCCCAAAAACCTTCTTGACTTTCAATGCAGTGAAATGGAAACACATGTTGAGATTTTGTCATTAGCTTATGTTACAGAATAACATAGAAACAATTTACAAGTGCAAGCGAAAAAATTTTTATTACTTGATTTAAAGAATGGGTTAATATAAAATGGTATCTATTGTCAAAGTAGCATCTTAATTTTCTCTTTTAAAAGTATGCCAAGCACAGTGGAACTGTTTGAGATGAAGCTTTATCTGTGAACGTGGTTGGTTGGTGTCTCTCTTCTTTTTCCTCAAAAAAAACCCTAAAGGTACCCAAACACAAATTTTTTTCAAGTGCATTGGTGAGGAATTGACCAAAGGCATTCAGGCAATTTTAGTGTGCAGTTCTCACTAGCCATATAAATGTTGGTTAATGTTGTAACTGGATTGTTAGTTGAATTAATCTAGTAGGATCTTGTTCATAAAGCTTGTAATGGTTCTTTTCTGTTTGTCCCTCTGTCTTGCTCTTTCTTCTTTGTTTTCAGATCTTAGATTTTTGTCTAGACTGGACATGGCTTTAATTGTCTAGACTGGACATGGCTTTAATTGTCCTGTGTCCAGCTGGTTTCTGTAGATCTTTATCAGTGTTTGGAGGAAGCCAATGTGTGGAGCTGAGGAGCTCTCATTCCCTTCTGTCCCAAGTACTCTGCCAAGTCAGTTGTCTGGGTAACAGTCCTGAAGCTCTGTCACCCAAAACACAAAGGCAGGAGTGGGAATAGAACTGCAGAATGGTGACAGAAATCACAGAATCATAGAATAGTTAGGGTTGGAAAGGACCTTAAGATCATCTAGTTCCAACCCCCCTGCCATGAGCAGGGACACCACACACTAAACTATGTCGCCCAAGGCTCTGTCCAGCCTGGCCTTGAACACCTCCAGGGTTGGAGCATTCACAATTTCCTTGGGCAACCTATTCCAGTGCCTCACCACCCTCACTGTGAAGAACTTCTTCCTTATATCTAACCTAAAGTTCCCCTGTTTAAGTTTAAAGCTGTTACCACTTGTCCTACCACTAGAGTGTTCTGCTTAGTAGCCTGGCTTCTGGTCTGAGGTCTTGTTTGTAGAGAAACACATGTAAGGATCAGAGTATGCTCTCTCCTTTAAAAGCATGTGATGTCTCTTTTATATGTGTGATCAAGTGGTATTTGTCTTTGTTAGCGAATGATCTCAAATTTGTTATTTTCAGTTAGGTTTTACTGCTCTGCGTAATGGTCTCAATGCTTCCTTAACATCTCCATGTAATGCTTAGGTTGATTTCTATAGAAGTCATCTGAAAACCCTATCTGGGGAAATATTTGATAGCATTAAATCACATCCATTCCTTAGTTTTCCTTCTTTGGTTTGCATATTGAAAGATAACTTACACATTTGGAAAAAAGTTGATTCTCTGTGTCAGGAACATGTAGTGCCTCTTCCTGACTGCCAAGGGTGACATTAAGGAAATGTTTTAGAGTGCTTTCCCACGTGTGAAGAGCATTCCAGTGGTGGTTTCTGTCTGTAACTACTGACTATTGTGTGTTTATAGGTGATGGAGCACCAGGTGGTAACTATGGCTATACCAGTAGTGGATACAGTGTTTATGAAGAAGAAAACGAAAGGTTAACAGAAAGTCTGCGTACAAAAGTCAGTGCCATTAAATCAGTAAGTATTTAATTACAGTGGTATCATCACATGTATTGAATTAAATTCTATGGATCAGTGAAGCAGTAGACTTGGTTAAAAAACATGAATCTACTGATGTTGTGGGTTGACCCTGGCTGGACACCAGGCACCCATCACAGCCTCCCTATCACTCCCCTCCTCAGCTGGACAGGGGAGAGAAAATACAATGAAAGGCTCATGGATCGAGATAAGGGCAGGGAGAGGTCACTCACGAGTTACCATCAGGGGCAAAAGAGGCTCGACTTGGGTAGTAGGGTAATGAGAAATAAAAACAAACCTTGAAACACCTTCCCCACACCCCTCCCTTCTTCCTGGGCTTCACTCCTGATTTTCTCTACCTTCTCCCCTTCAGCAGTGCAGGGAGATGGGGAATGGGGGTTGTGATCAGTTCATCATGTGATGTTTCTGCCTCTCCTTCCTCCTCGGAGGAGGACTTTTCACACTCTTACCCGACTCCAGCATGGGGTCCCTCCCACAGCAGACAGTCCTCCACAAACTGCTCCAACATGACTCCTTCCCACGGGCTGCAGTTCTTCGTGAACTGCTCCAGCGTGGGTCTCTTCCATGGGTGCAGTCCTTTAGGAACAGACTGCTCCAGGGTGGGTACCCTGCAGGGTCACAGCTCCTGTCAGCAAAGCTGCTCCAGCGTGGGCTCCTCTCTTCATGGGGCCACAGGTCCTGCCAGGAGCCTGCTGCAGTGCGGGCTTCCCATGAGGTCACAGCCTCTGTTGGGCATCCCCCTGCTCCAGTGTAGGGTCCTCCACAGGCTGCAGGTGGAGATCCGGTCCACCCATGGACTACAGGGGAATCTCTGCTCTGCTGCCTGGAGCATCTCCTCACCCTCCTTCTTCCCCGACCTGGGTGTCTGCAGAGCTGTTTTTCTCACGTATTCTCACTCCAGCTGTTGTTTCACAGGTTTTTTTCCCCCTTCTTAAATATGTTTTCTTAGAGGCGCTACCACTGTCACTGATGTGCTCAGCTTTGGCCAGCAGTGTGTCTTGGGGCTGGCTGGCATTGGCCCTACTGGACACGGGAAGCTTCTAGCAGCTTCTTACAGAAGCCACCCCTGTAGCCTCCTTGCTACCAAAACCTTGGGTTTAAAATAATAATCTAGAATAAGTGAAGCGGGTAAATAGAAAATCTGTGACCTTTGTTACAGAATTTCACTTCTTGTTTCCTCTGGATTGTTATATTTCAAAATCAGTGTATGTCGACAGTGCAGTTGATAGTGCCCCATGGAGTAGCATGTGTGCTCTTTCTGCAGTTGCATCTTTTAGCACAACATAGTAATACTGGCATATGGAATAGTCTTCAGATCATCTTCCTAGAAGCCTGATATAGGTCAGTTTCACTTGACTTGATTTTAGACTGCTGTGAAATGCAGCAGTAAGAAATAATGAGATTTAGGTTGTGTCAGAAAAAGCATATAGGTTTTGGCTAAATCAATGCATGGGGGCCTGGAGCACGTTTCCCTCCCTTCTAGGGGCTGAGCTGGTTGTTTAAGGCCAGCGTGTTCATAAGTACTCTTATTAAGGAAGAGCTGCTAAGCAGCCTCAGTGTGGGTTCTGTTTCATTTGGGAGCTGCTTTTAAGCCAAGGCTCTCTTTGGTGGCCCCTGCCTTTGTTGTGTTGCAACTTGTCTTGCAGCTCTGTCTGTGCCTGATCTAACCCTGATTCCAACCCTAACCCAACTTGATTTTCTGGCTTGACCTTGGACCCATCTCCTAGCTGTGGTTGTGCTGCGTGATCTGTCACCAAGCTGTTGCTGACCCTGGGTATTATCTCTGCACTGACTCTCACTTTGTGGCTCACCTCCTTGTCCTGCTGTGCCCTTGCTGTTTGAAGACACAAAGCAGAGAAGGAATAGACAAGTTCACAAAAGAAAATCCCATTTATAGCATAGCAGCAACCTTTCAAGAGAGATGTATTAGCAGCTTACTGGAGCCAACTCCAGCAACACCGAGTCAAAGAGAGCTGATGGTCCTCAGTGCTGTGTTTTGACAGTTGTTCTAGGAAATGGATAATTGCTACTTGGACTTGACTATATCTTGAATTTTTGAAAATCCATGCAATAATTCCAAGAAGGAATTCTCTGGAAAAGGGGAGGAAGACCATTGAGTACCTTCTCTAAGTCTTTAGACTTTTCTGGTCAGATGACAAATACTGACTTTCCTAAGGGTTATTGACAGAATACTTTCCCTGTTATTTTGTTTTTTGAAAATACCAGGCACTGTTTTCACATTTTACCTGGGGAAATACTAGTGTCATGTATTTTAGACTGGTTTCTCTAACCTATGTGTAACTGATTACTCGTATCTAATACTTTGCAATTCTTTTTAAATAGCTTTCAATTGAAATTGGAACAGAAGTTAAAAACCAAAATAAAATGTTATCAGAAATGGTAAGTCAATAACTTTCTTTAAATACGGGGCAAGATTAAGAAGCCAATAATGTAAAGAATTCCTTCACGTAGTATGAATGTTTGTATTAAAGTGCTGACAACTTATAGTTGACTGTAAAATGTGACTAATGCATCACCTTTTGGAACAGAAATATTGGGCTGTATTACTTCCAAGCCACAACCAACATCTTTATACTTCAGATAAGATTTTGTTTACAATTAGCAAATAGTATTACTAAAAAGGCAATTCTAAAATACAATTAAATGTAGAAGAGGGAAGCAAAAAATAAGGACTCAGAAATGCCTTTTTTGCTTACACTTTGCTTTAGCTTGGGGAAAAAATATTTCTGGATAAATGGGTGAAAGTTGGTGGTTCTTTCGCACCCC
>NW_009917747.1:34359-47414 GCF_000696875.1 Nestor notabilis | reverse complement strand
TCCCCCCCCCCCCCCCCCCGAAACTGCCTCTAAAACAATTTTAGCTTTGGCAAATTGAAAAAATAAAAAATGCCAGGAAAAACTACACTTTCTTAGCAAGCTTTAGGGGTAATCTTTTTTTCTGAGTAACGTATTTTTTGTTGTTTGCTTGTTTGTTTTGTTTTAATGGATAGGATAATGACTTCGACTCTGCGGGTGGACTTCTGGGTGCGACTATGGGCAGACTGAGAACACTCTCCAGAGGAAGCCAGACAAAGCTATTATGCTACATGATGCTCTTCTCATTGTTTGTCTTTTTTGTAATATACTGGATTATTAAACTGAGGTGATGTGATACATGTTACCTCCAGTTTAAATGGTGTAATTTCAACTATAAAGCAGTCTTAATTAATGAAGACATTGATCTAAAGTGGCATATTCTGTTGATAAAACACAGTGAAATTGTTGGAAGTTGCATTAACAATTAATGCTATGTTATATATATTTTTCTTAATGTATCGGAATTTTTCCCATCATCCCCTGTTTTGGGGAGGATTATTTGTAAATATGCAGAAACTGCTAGCATAGTAGGTTGCTTTTTTAGGGGAAAAGAGGGTTTAGAATTGATTTTAAAAATACAGAAAACAGCAGTTGTTCGGATATGAAGTAACTGCAGAATTACAAGGTTTTTTTCTTTCATTCTGCTTTTCATTCTTGGCCATGCTCTAAATTAGAGCTCCAGTTTCAGGCATATAGTAATTTCTAGGTTGCAAAAGTATGAAGAATACTCAGATCTTTCTAAATTGGTTTTATCTGTGGATTTTTGAAAGGCTGTCCTGAAGCTAACAAATGTCATTGTGGGAACCCCAAAATTTTTTTGTGGGTAGAAGTCTGATAGTACATGTGTTTAAGTAGCTTAAACTGTGTGTTTGGTGGAGAAGTTACTTAAAGCTGTTGTTTTGGTTTGGGGTTTTTTTTTTTTTTTTTATTTCTATGTGACAAATCATGCTTACACATCTGCTCTTTTAGGCAAATGCCTTAGATCATTGGGATCAACCAATATGGATACAGTACAGATGTTTTCTTTATATTTAAAGTATCTAAACCTTAATGATTCCATTGAATCACTAGAACTTTTACCATTTGTATGTTTCCATTTGAATCTGTGATGATCCTTAAATCTACGCTGCATGATGTCTGAAACAAAGTCAGATATTTTGAATTTTATATTAAAGTATATTATGATGCACTTGCTGGAGGTGCTGTCATATTAAGGGTTTTTATTTTGAAGACTTAGCTTTGGCTCACCTAATAGTTTCTTACAGTTGGAGCTATTACATTGCTGAGTTCTACATTAAAAAAAGTTTCCTACATATTGAAATTGTACCTACAATTTTTTAAAAACTTTTCTAGAAATACTGTACGATGTGTTGCCATTAGTAACTAATTATGAACTGGTAAATAAAGTGTCCTGTAGTATTCCAGATAGTGTTGTTTATATACATTCTTTTCTACTGTAGAATAACAGTGTAATTTTTTGAAATGGTGCTACATTTAAGGGGCTATCATCTTGTGTATGCTGCACTACTAGAGTGAGAAATGAGGGTGTATGCTACATTTCTTTAATGTTAAATTTCATATATAATGGAAATATGACATGCAAGTCACTAGTACAAAACACATTATGTAAAAGTAATTTGAACTCGGTATCTCTAGCTGATTTAATCTTTGACTGTTGGAAGGTTTACTGTACCTCTGCAAGTAACAGAACATTTTAAGTACTAACACCAGGATAATGCATTGTCTTTATATGAGAATTTCTAGGCTTCTTAAACAAGTATGGCATTCCCAAAGCTAGTCAATAGATGTAGTTTGCCATCCACAATTAATGCACTTGTCTAATTTTAATGAGACAGTGGAGCGCAAGGTACCTAATAAGTGAGATGATAATTACTGACATGTTTGACAACCACACTCCTCTGATAGCTGTCATCTTCTAGAAATGTATTTCTGGCTCTTAAATATGGTGTCTGAACAATTTCTAGACATACTACTTTTTCAGCAATCAATCTGCCATCCTAATAAATGGAAAAAGTTTTTAGCTACCTAATCCACAGTATAAAAATGGGTGGATGCACCTAGTTATACAGCTGATACACTTCCTGTCTTTGTTCTGGACAATATGCCAGGGTGTCCCGTAAGTTCTGACAGAACACATGTTGGTTTCACCAGTCCTTCAGATCATGTATAAACCCAACAGGATTTCAGTTTTAAATGTCAAACCAGATTAAAAGGTAATACATGCAGAACAGGAACTATGCTGTCTTCCCTTACCACCTCCCAATTCTTCAATGGTGCAGAGGAGTGAGGGGAAGTGAACTGCAGGTAGAATCTGCTTTTCTGTGTTTCTTCATTTAAGGAGAGTTGTCAATTTTCTGTCTAGATAGGGTGGGAAATGGGAAGCAAGCGTAAGCACAAGGAATACATGAAGCCTGCAAGCAACTTTCTACATGTTCATTAGCAAACACAAGGGCTTTTTTGAAGTACTGAAACAGAGCTCCATTAGGTTCTTTTAGTAGGAGCATTCTGAACTGAAAGTCAAAACTGATAGGTTTCTCTCTGTTTCTATGTTATTTTACAGAACGTAGCACACTTCCCTTCAATTCCAGTAAAAGTTAATTTTCAGTTTAAAATCTGAACTGGGATCCTGCAGATTTGCTTAGAATGGTTAAGGTGGCTTTATGTAAAGGTGAAACTGCTTTGAGAATGTTTCAGGGAAGGGGAATAGCAATGGGTGAGAACCATATACCACAGCTTTAGAATTTTCCTCAGCATCTGCACTTGTTTTAATCGCCATTTTCTAGCAGAAAAGTACTGTCCTGACAGAAAAATAGTAGTAGCATTAATTGTAGTTTTACAAAGTTGCAGTTAATAGCAGCTACGTAAGAATACTGCAGTTGTGATTATTCTTGAGTTTAAAATCTGTTGTACGTAGTTTTTACACAATATATATTGCACTTCTCAGTTTAATGTAACCTAGACTCTATCTAGCAACTATACAGCTTATTTCCAGATGGAAGGAAATACTGTCTTTTAACTATAAAACTGTTAACCTTATGTATCATGGAGATTCCTTAGGAAATGCTTAACACATCCATTTCATTACAAGGATAATTCCACTGAAGTTTTGGTTTTCTTGCAGTAATACAGGCTGTCTCTTCTGGCTTAAATGGCTGATTTAGGAAGAGTTTAAGTAATTACACACAATTTTCATATTAATACATGTAAATATTTTTCTTTAATGATTACACACAAAAGATGATACCTTATTGCTGAAGTTCAGGCCTCCAAAGGCTTCAGATAAAATTAAGCAGTTCTTTGTAAAAATCCACCACTACTCCCATCACCAAACATCCATGACAGTGTAGTAAAAGTTGATGGGAACTTGGCCAAGATGGCAGAGCTCATTTTGATGATTACTTGCTAGAAGATGAAAAGGCAAGCTACTTCTAATGGAGAGCAAAATCACCATGCCAGTATTTGAATATGGCAGGGAATAACTTCTGCCTTAATACCTGGTCTTGAAAGCTACACAGAAATTAGGATCAGCTACTAGTGAAATCATAGCTGTATACCTATGGAAGTTCTGTTTCCTAATTGGCAACTTAGCTGCTCTAAAATGTAGATACACCTTGATTAAGGATGATGTTTCTTCTGGGTGCTTAGTGTGGATATGACTAAGCTCCCTGAAGCAGTAACCCTCT
Source organism: Nestor notabilis (assembly GCF_000696875.1). NCBI lineage: Eukaryota > Metazoa > Chordata > Aves > Psittaciformes > Psittacidae > Nestor > Nestor notabilis. The sequence goes on along the minus strand of NW_009917747.1, from coordinate 43,671 downwards.
GAAACAATGGAAAAAAAAAAGTCTTGCAGGAGGCCACATGCTTTCAGACTGCTTCATATCAACTGAAATTTGACACTGGAGAACACACAGAATGATACTGGTCAAAGACCTTGACAAACATTTCAATGACAAAATTAGTTACTGCTTTGTACTTATTTTATCCTTGAAACATATGCTGGCTGTTACCTTCAGTGTGCAGTACAAGCCATGCTCTTGCTGTCTTAATTTTCAAGGAAGAGATGTATCACTTGGTTGGAAGTATTTCCATGTATCTGCAAATGATAGAAAGCGTTATTTCATCTGTACCACCTCCTATTGACATGAAACTCAAGTCTCTGTAGAAATACAAAGAGTAGATTTAACCATTTGCATGCTGTACTGATGGAACAAATGCAGAACTGTATGTATCTGTTTATTCTTCTATGGATTTGTTTTGGAGCTGCTTTTACTATATTGAAAATACTTCTTTACAGAAGTACATACATGGGGGGGACAAATGTGTTGTCAGCACTGTAAATATTTTGTGTACAGGGATGTTGCTAATTCAAAATCAAAAGGCCCAAGATAGATATAATTTGGCACATCCAATTTTCAGATTCTTTCAAAAATAACTAACTTTGCATAACATTTTGTTTTCATCTTGAAATGAAATGTCTCCTAGTATGCAACTGCCCTTTAAGGCCAGCCACTGAAACTGCATCTGAACTCCATACAGACTTCTCTGTAGGTCTCATGACTTTGGACTGGCATCTAAAGCATCACAAGTTCTTTCCAAGGTTTTATGCTGGGCTGCCTGCTTAAATTACCTACACATTACATACTACTAGCAGTTGTATGCAGAACATCTGATCCCCTGCTTACTCATGGTGGAATGGTCTGCAGTACTGCCCACAACATCTCCCCTGCTCTTTTGCCAAAGCTGTAGGGGCCTAAGCCCGCAGCTGAGGGGAAAGAGCTTTTGGAAGGCCAGCAGCAAAAAGTGCTGCAGCACTTCACTTTGCTTAACTGTGTGGTGTAAAGAGAGAATTGTATGGAGAAGGTACAATTTTCATTCAAGTTTTTTAACCAACGAGCATCCTCCTGGTCTCCCTACTGGCTATGTGAGATCTGTCATAAGCTGTGTTAGAATTATATAGTATTATCGTATTATAAGTATTATAGTGTAATATTAATATTGTGTAGTATTATGGCATAGTATTATATAGTATATAAAGCTGCTCTGCTTTAAAAATTAACAGCTGCTCCAAGCTTACTTACTTTTGATTTGATATTTCTAATCACACGCATTTAGAAACCGCCATTAATATCACTGAGTCATCCCTAACAGTGTTGCCTAAGTTCCCTGAGCTAGCCAGACCGCAAACTGCTGTAAGCTTAAGCAATTGTCTTGTTGGGCCTTGCCGAAGGCAGTTGAGCTGGAGCCATGGTAGGTTACTTGTTCTTTGTGTTGCGGTGTTGTCTGCTTTTTCAAGCTGCAGAAGGGCCCTGCAAATGCTTAGCATCTTGCATCTTCACAGCACTGTAGCAACAGTAAGTAATTAATCCTCAGAACTCCTCTGTGATGCCAGTAAAATTTTGGAATCCTGGATACATGTGGCTTCTTATATCAAGTTATAAACAGGCAGTGGTGAGGTCTGGCTTTGGTAGTGTGTGACAGATACATCAGGTTATCACATACATTTGTTTTAAAAGACCAAAACACCTTTCACGTATGTTCTTGTTTGTGTGGATATATATATATATATGTGTGCCTACAAAACTGCTGGTGATTGTATTTTTGTCTCTATGGGTTAAATAAGGAATATCTCCTCCAGAATCTACAGGCAGGTGACTAATGTTGTTCTCTCTCCTGGGGAGACAGGACAGAAGGTTTCACCTAATTTAACAGGATTGAGATGACAGTGATTTTAATCTAGCAGCCCTCTTCTGGGAAAGAGACTTCCCTTAAGCATTAAGAAAACAAAACCATAGGACTAAGTATCCTGCCAGGAACTCTGTGAGGTAGCTGGGAAGATAACATAGTAACGTAAGCCTGTATTTGAGCTCCTTATTGTAAGTTTATGGTTTTAGAGTTTATATTGTGTCAATAATTAATTATTAATACAGCATATAAATATTTTAATATATTTAAATATTAGAATTTTATTGCTTTAGTTAGGCTAGCCATGGAATGCTTTTGATCTGGCACAGCAATGCTTGGCTTTCTGATTTCTCCATCTCCTCATTGCTGCCCCCATGACAGAGCAGCACGTCCTGCACTACCTGCAGCCCTGCTGAGATGAAAACTGACCTGTGGTGGCTTCACTCTGGCCAAGGACAGTGAGGAACCAGGCTGCAATGCACTGTACAGTTATGTAAAGGTGTCATTTTGAGGGACCGAACCCGTAGCTGCTTGTTGAACACTGTTTTCCTTAGGGAGTTTGAGTCTGCCTGAGGAAAGAGAGAAATCCTGACTGTTGTGTTCTGCCCCTTAAAACACTTCCTGCAGAGTTTCCTGCAGGAAATCCCATGTACCTGAAACATCCACTGTAGATTGTAAAACTTACCCTACTCAACCAAATCAAGAAATGTAAATGTTAAAAAGCAATATATTTTTTGACAGACTAATAAAAAAAAAACTTCTTCAATGCTGAGTTAAAAACTGCACAAGGGAGGGTGAGGAGCCCTTCCCACCTGCCAAATTCAATCCAGGTTATTTCTAGTAAGGCAGCAAAAGGAACAAAAAGGACCCTCTACATCGTTAAATCAAGTTTCCCATCTCCATAGGTACCACGTCATATAACCTCCTTCAGAAATGTATCAAGCACTGCTCTGAGGAGAAAGAACAAGCTCTCTTTAATCTTAGACTATCCTAATTTGAAGGCTGTCGCGTAACAAAATTGATTAAAAAACATTTACCCTTTTTTTCTCACAATTATTAAAGTTGTACCACTGGCAAGATTTTTCTCCACAAAATACATTGATGTACCCTCGACTTTAATACTTCGCAACTTCTTCCATCTTCAGACTCAGCTAGATTGCTTATGGCCTGTCCAAATTAAGCAGCATCTAAAGGAAACTTGGATCCAGAGGAAGAAGTGTGAGCACCCAGTGCGGCAGGCCCAGGCTGGCACTGCCTGCCAGTTCGCATGGCCCTGCTCGTTTCCAGTAAGGGGCATTCTGAAGGCCCAGCTGAGCAGGATGGGCATCACCTTGGCTGGCTCTGGAGCATAGCTCTGCCTTAAAGTCATCACTGTACACTTACCTATTTTGATTTGCCATATTAGGGCTAAATGTCGTGCTTCATCTCCTAAATTCCCTCTCAAGGTACTCATAAAAGCCAACCAAAGCAGTAGACAGGCATCTGTCCCAAAACCTCTGCAGAAAAAGATTGAAACTATGCCTCTGTTTTCACAGATGACTGAGAAATCGTTATTAAGTCTTGTCCCAACAGTTAGCTACTGATTTAAAAGCAAATTGGTTTTGTCAGCAGAAACAGATAGGTTTCATTTCATTTGGTACAACCATAAATTATGATGACAAAGACTGATTAAAAAGAACCCAATTGTCTAGTCTCATTCTAGTATAGACATGCTTCATAAAGAATGAAATACAAAAAATGAAACAATGAAACTGAATATTTCAATTGACTTTTTAAACTGTGAGGAATACAAAAAAATAATTTAGAAATAAATGCATTACTTATTCAAAAGAAGTCCACTTAAAACTATACAGAAGTTTGATTTTTAACTACCCTGAATTACAAATAAAACTTCATATTGTGATACCTAGGTGACAGTTGAGAGAAAAAAAGAAATCCATTTTTCTTCTGCAGCTATGAGCATTTGCAGCTATGAGCATTTGCAATGCTATTTATGCTTCATCTATTTCACATGAGCAGTCAATATTTTTCACTACTGCTTTCTCGAGTCTTTCACAGTGCAGCAAGTAAAGAAATGATTGCATTTTCTCCATCACACCCGACAAGAGTAAAACTTCTAAGAACTGGCAGCAGTTAAGACATAGTGTTTAGTACTTAGAAACAATCTTAACTTCAAAACAAACCAACAAACTTTAAGAAGGCCAGACAAGTTCTTCCTATAACAACTGAAGTGTAGATAATCGCTATTAAAATATATAGATCACTACCTGGAATTTTTTAAAATTCATATTATGTCTGGAAAATTGCAATATAGTTGCTATGAATGTTTTCCTCCCTCTGATCTCTCACAACCTGGGGTTTCATAGATTGTGGGTTTGTTCAATAACTGATTTTTCCCAAGTCACGATGTCTTTGAGGCATTTGGTATAGGGGAGAGAAAAATAAACAAACGCAACTCCAGTCTGACAATCTCCTTCTCCAGAATCCTATGAGTAGGGTAAAGTCTGGAAAGTCAACTCCTAATGTTTTTCATATTGGCTTGTATTTCTCTATTAAACCCTTTGATATCTGGGCACAAAACTTCTTTCAAACTCATTCTCATTCCCAGAATCCCAGCAAGTGAAAATGAGACACTCACATATATAAAACCAGCCCTGTACAGGGACCTACATAGTGAAACATCTATCTTTACATCTTCCAGAGAATTACTGCACTTTAGAAAAGTCAGTTGTTCTACAAAGTTTGAAAGACAAATTATTAAAATGACAGATGTGACTGAAGTAATTTGGCAGATAGTTTTGTGCTGGGCCTGTTTATTATCTCCCCACTAACACTAACAACTAGAATTCAAAGACTTCATGCATTAACCATGCATTATGCTGTTTGCTCTTTGAGGAATAACAGCCCGACATGTGACAAAGACTAATATTTCCTCAGAAACTTGGTAAGGATTATGCTACAAAAATTTTTATACATTATGACTGGATGTCGTGCTGTGCAGTTATGCTGCTTGCTACTTGACAAGCACCACAGTGACGTGAATGGTTACTCAGACTGCTGTACAAAAAAGAATGGCTTTAGGAAAGTTGCTGCTTTGCTTATCATTACAGATTAACAAGATTCTAACTTGAACCTGTAATTGTTTATTTAGGTAATACTCTTGCTTTTCCCTTCCTGGAGCTTACGGTTACTCAACGATGGACTTTTACTGATTCATATAAAATTTTAGAGTACAAATATCACATCACCTTTAGCCTCATTTGTAAGAGTGTTTGATTTAGAGACAGAAAGGTATGTTTCTTCAGCCAACTGACAGAGTTTATACCAGTTGGAAATACTCTGGATGTCTTCTCAGGAAAAAAGTGACTGGGCTGGTGTACTTAGAAACCACTCTGGAATTCACATGGAAAAGCCCTGCCCAAACTCAGCAATAAAATACCAGGCTAGGAAATCTAAAGACAAATCAAAATGATATAGAGGCACATGCACATTAATGTGTACACATTACTACATGGACAGTAAGTGCTGCAAGAGAAGGATTAATTTTATTCAGCGTGCCTGCTGCAGTAGCTTTTAACATCACGACCATTAGCTGCTAATAAAAAGGCTGTGAAAAAAACAAGTAAGAAAAAATATCATATTGACAGCTGGCTTAAAACCACCACCATACAGCAGTCTGAACCTTCACCAGAGAATTTCAGGAATTCATGAGTCAAAAAAGGCTGAGGATCTCTCTGGCTTACCACAATGGCATTCTTGTTCATAAAATGCTATTAAAATAGAAAAAGTAACTCAGCCTGCTAGAAAGAAACCAGCTTTTTATAGATTTTTTTGTGTTGAGCTCTCACTTTACAGATACACTTACCAAAGCTTTCAACTAACTGAACTACTAACCAATTTTGCTAACCTTTGATTAGGTTTCATATATGTAAGGGCTGAATTAAACTCTCTTACTGCAAGAAAATGCAAGTTCCTTTTTGGTCCTTCTACACAATATAAGACACCAGGGCCAGAAATTTCCTAACGGCTGCCAGAAAACTATTTGCTCAGAGAGAATTTTGCTGTAAGTAGATATATAGTAAAATTTGAATGGACTTTAATTAGCTTGCAAAAAGGCATCTGTACCATTTTAATGACCTAACAACTGCTGGAAGCAGCTATGACTTTCATACACTCCACATGGTATCTGGTGTGACTAATCAGGTGGAGACAGATATCAGAAAAGGCTGAAGGAGCCTGACGGTGAACTCCAGTTTCACACACATATCTAGAGGAAAAGATAAAGGTGATTTTCATCAGGTTTGGAAGAAAGCTTCTGTTGTGTTTTAGTTCTGTTCTTGTAATCAAGCAAAGAGGAAAAGTACCATCTGTTTGTAGGCTTCCCTCTTTTTACCCTTGTCCTATTGTCTAGTAGATACCAGAGGACCATCAGGGAAAATGTGGACTTAACTTATTTCATCTGAAGTTCAAGCTAACCTGTAGGTAGTTCAAACTACACAGTTATAATGCAAGGCCAAGATTTGGCAAAGGAATAATCAGCCTATGTCCTGAGACTCACACATGATGCCCCAAAGTCAATGGGCTATGGATGCCCTTGCATTCACCAGGTACATGAGTAACACACCATTCAGGGAAACACCACCATTCACAGGAGCTGGTGCCCTTTTCAAGTGGGTGATTTTTTAGCAGGGCATTTCAGAGGCCAGATTTCAGTAAAGCCATTTCCTATTCTCTCCACTCACTCACCTGTACAAACCATGACCTCACTGGTGAATCCCATTCCTCCCCAAAACTGGAGACAGCTATCAGTCACTTCACAGGCCAGATGACCTGCCTTTAGCTTAGCCATGGAAACAACTTTTGTCACATCATTGCCTTCCACATAGAGAACTGAAGAAATAAAACATAAGTAAATAAATAAATCAGACTTACTCACATGGTCACTGATCACAGCCTGCCTCTCTGCAATCACCTCCCCATGTTCCTTCAGCCTTAACAACGTTCCTTGCATGAAGAGAAGCACATCTGGGAAGGCAGATGCGGGAGCTCATTAGCAGTGCAGTACAGCAGCGAGTGCAGGAGCTCCACTTCGGTTGCCATCTCAGCCAGGCAGAAGTGCACGGCTTGGTTGTTCAGCACAGGCCGGTCAAACACTTGCCGCTGGCAAGTGTAGTCAATGATTTCTTGTATTATAGCTGCCAGTGGTGTCAGGACTTGAAGAAGCAAAGCACAGAACAAGACATAATTTTAGCCAGATCTGTTGCTCTTCTTGGAAAAGATGGGGGCTTTTTACATTGTACAAACAAGACATTAGGTTTTCTAAGGTAAATTACTCCATACACTCAGTGTGGGGTGCAGTTTCAATTCTGAAAAAAGTCTGATATTTCTTTGTACCTTGAAGACCTCTTAATCACTATTTTACCTGAGTCCCAAACTGCCAAAACTTTGAGGAGAGTGAAGAAGGGTGGGGAGGAGGGAAGGAAAGTTATAGAAAGCAGTATGTGATGATGATGAGTATGTATACTTTAACCTCAATGCCCCAATCACGGCCCAAGCAAAACCTGGTGGCAACGCGTTTTCCATGCTACCTGCGTCCTGAAGGCCTGCTACTATCCCAGAAGAAAATGTGAAGGCAGACAGTGTGCTCACAGAAGAATTCTGTAGAAATGTAAATTCAAGGAAGCTTTCAAGAAGAAGGCAGAAACCTCTTCAGAGATCAAGGAACATGAACAGACTACTTACTACGTCTGCATTGTGATCAGATCCCAGTATAAAAAGAAAGGGAAAATCATTAAGATTCACAGTGCTTCTAATGAAAACAGAATCAAAATGGGATACTACTAGAAGTCAGGTGAGCAAGATGGCAGACATTGCCTTAAAGAGAACTATTTCACTGCTACTTTTTGAGCAAACTTGGAGATAACCTGTTTTAAACAAGAAAAAAGGGAAAAGTTCTTTTCCAAGCCAAATCAGCCTTGAAGTGAAGGGCTAGGCTATCATACTTTTGCAGCTTAGCTAGGATAACAGCAGGTACTGAATTTGTGGAGAATTCTGTTTGGCAAATGCGGACCCATGTCACTATGGCAAGAAGTGGGGAGAGAGAGTTCATAAACCCATCTGTATGAGAAGGGTCACATTTTCTTTTTTCAAAAGATGCGTATCCACACCCTTTCACACTTAGAATCTAATCATCAAAACTGAATCTGAAATGCAAAACACAAGCAAGGCCTGGACTACTACAAAATCCCTTTTCCCACCTGCCAGTTACTCACATGACAAGACTTCATTACGGGAGCCTGGTGTACTTCCATATTCCTTTTTTCATCACTTTCCAGGTCACCTCTATTTAAATTTCATCCCTATACTGCTCTCATATACAGACTCTGCATCCCATCAATTGCCCCCTGCCATGACCATTTACCAGCTTTTCAACAGAGCAGTATTTTTCATATGCTGTCCCCAGACTCTGTAAGGTAATCAGATTTTCTCATGCTTTAAATATTTCCCCCTTCTTTCTCAAACAGCTAAACTCAATGCTTGTTTTTCAAAAGAGCATATACTCTAATGTCCTCATTTCCATGCTATGCACTATGCTGCCATCCTAATGTTAGTTTTTGGACAAGAAAATAAATTCCTGTTTTCAGGATATCTCTTGTACAAAGGAACATCCCTGTTCTTCCAAAGGACCATTTAACACTGTAGCATGTGTAACACTAACAGCTTTTTCATTTCTATGTCTATGGTGTCCAGATTTAGAGATGATAAAGAAAGAGCAAGAAGTGTCCAGGAACCTTTTGTCCTTTGTCCCCAAACTGATACCTGTGAAGCATACAGCCAAGTCGGAGCTGCTGGGAGGGAAACTGAGCAATACCTGCCAGTGTTAGGAGAGGAGAAGGGAGGTGGGAGGACAAGAGGTCTTGTGTTTGTCAGAGCAAGGTGTTCCAGCATGGCTCCTACGGTTCTTAGCATCCAGCACCGGGGAAAGAAGAGGTGGGAAACAGCAAAATGAAGGCAGGAGCAGGACCATTGGGAAGAACAGAACAGCACCTATTTAGGTCCTGCGTGTAAAAGGGTTGAAGATGATGAAGGGGTTTTGGCCCATCCCTGCTCAGGCTGTCACCACACATCAGGGCTTGGAGTGGGGGTCTGAGAAAACTGCTTTCACAGTACCCACCTCTCTGCTTCACTGCCTCCTCCCTGACCCTGCTGATCCATCCTCCTGCTTCCTTAACTGCCATCACCACCCTTCTTCTTATTCCTGGAACTGTCATTTGCACACAGACTTAACAGAGGAATTCTTTTAAGGACAGTCCTGGGCTGCATTGAAAGAAGTATGGCCATCAAGGCAAGGGAGGTGATTAACTCTACTCTGCTCTGGTGAGACCCCACCTGGAGTAGTGTGATCAGCTCTGGAGCCCATAGTACAAAAAAAGACATGGACCTGTTGAAGA
>NW_009917747.1:0-34328 GCF_000696875.1 Nestor notabilis | reverse complement strand
GAGGGAACAAAAATGGTCAGAAGGCTGGAGCACCTCTGCTACGAAAACAAGCTGAGAGTTGGGGTTGTTCAGCCTGGAGAAGAGAAGGCTATGGGGAGACCTTGTTGCTGCCTTTCAATATATAAGGAAGGCTTTTAAGAAAGATGGGAAGAGACTTTTCACTAGAGCCAGCAGTGACAGGACAAGGGGCGCCAGTTTTAAACTGAAAGAGGGTAGATCTAGACTGAACATAAGGGAGAATGTTCTGGGCTTGGAACTAGATGATCTTGAAGGTCCCTTCTAGCCCAAATTATTCTATGAATCTATGATTCTAAGGAATTCTTTATGATAAGGGTGGTGAGGCGCTGGCACAGGTTGCCCAGAGAAGCTGTGGCTGCCCCATCCCTGGCGGTGTTCAAGGATGGGTTTTTCAGCAACCTGATCTAGTGGAAGGTGTCTCTGCCCACGGCAGGGAATTGGATGTGATGATCTTTAAAGATCCCTTCCAGTGAAAACCATTCTGTGATGCTATGACTACAGGTATTTAAAGCTATGAGCATAGCTCCAACATGGCAAAGCAGTCATGTAAGTACAGAGAAATGCTATTCTTAACAGTGAAACTAACTTCCTGATTTTTCCCTGTACGTTTGTTTCCTCTTCTGTTAGACAATATTCTCCACATGCTCAGATTAACTTAGCCCCATGGATTTCAACTGACAGCACATGCAGGAAATGTTGCTCTAGGGCAGCCTGAGGAACTCATGGTCTACCAGACAGCTGAGAATTGTGAAAGCACTTGAAGTTGCCAGATGCAGAATAATCTTTTCCTTGTACCTCCATCCAGCTTACGTTTTTTCCACTTGGAACTTCTTCTCACTGTAAACACACTTTGCCTTGCTACATCTCCTTTCAAAAGGAAATTCATGTATTTTCTTTCATTGTGGTTGGTCATTCACTAGTGAGATATACAGTGAGCTCCAAGCTGAGTAATCTGTCTCTTAAGGACGTGCATTGCCCATGTAAAAGAATCTGTCATCCTGCTTACTGGCCATGACTCAATGATGCTCATAAAACTGAGACTACAGCAGCAGATAGAAGTCATTAGAAAAGTGCCATTCTGATCTCTCACACACATTGAACTCCCTCTTTGCCTCCAAGTTAAGCAATTCACAAAAAAAACTGTTTGCTTTCTTGCCATAGCAACATTATTTTCCTGTGATCAGTGCAACAGGTCCACAAATGGATGATGTTTGCCAAGTGTCACAACATGGGAGAGAGATGTGACAGCTCTTTCATTGGAGCAAGAAACAGAACGACTTTTACCAGTGCCTTTGACAACATGTCACTTGGAAGAAAAGACCACACTGTGACCAAATTTTGCAATTCCAGGAAATTAGTTTTCCATTTATATTTTAACTCAAGTTTGAATGAAAATTAATTTTAAGAGGCAAAAGAAAAAAAAAGTGAAGGAAGGAAGCTTCCCCACGTTTGCCACAAAGAAGGTAATAATAAACAAAGAGAAAGCTGGAATACATGATACATGGTACTAAAAATGCATAAACAAAACCAACAACAAAAAAAACCCAAACACAACAAAGCAATGCCCAAAAAGGAAAGAAAGAAAGGAAAGGCAGTCAACTGCTTCTTCCAAGTTTTAGGAAGTAGTGAAAGCAAGGATGCCAGGACTGGTCCCTAAAGTGTTTAAAAGCAGGCTGATGATTTTCAGTGTCACATGAATAGTCATGAACTGGAAGGAACACAAATGTCCTTCTGAGGACCAGAAGTGAGGACTAGGAGTACATATGCAGACCTAATCACAAAGCTACTGAAGGCATGTACATAGTTTTGCACATCTGAGCTTCCAGCAAAATACTTGTTGAACATATGTAAAACCATCTGCAGGACTGGAAGGTAACAGCTAAATGTCGTGGTGTTACAAACTGCATCCATCAAGCACCTGGCTCCTTTCTGAACATTGGTTATTCTTTTTTTCTTGTTTACCACAACTGGTTACCACTGAAGTTTGCAACTTGGCCCAAACTATAAGCCTTGTTCCAGCTTCTAGAGCTTTCATGCACTTTATATCAGACGGTGAATAAAAGCAAAACCAGGGGACCCAGCAACGTACAACATACTGTCCACTGTGCTGAAGAAGGCAGCTCTCTCTCCCTTGGTGAGCTCCAAGGCTATTGCTCCCTGATGGCCCCTGCCTGGCCAATGGTGCAGGGAGCAAAGATGCCCTTCCCAGACTGCTCATCCAGGGTGAGGGTTTGCCTACTCCCACTGTGTTGTTTTGGGCAAAAAGCAGAATTGAAACCTGGTGTCCCAGTTCCTGGCAGAGCATGGTGACTGTCAGGCAGTTGTGCAAGGCTGGACAGCACCAAGCTGCCAGTGGTTTTAACAGGAGTGATCTAACCTGCCAGGCTTTGTGTCTTGATGCTGTGCACGTCACTTTTGCCTGGGGCATGACTAATGCCGCGGGTTACTCTGCTGCCTGGGGAGTATCACTGCAACCCAGAGTTTCTGACTGTTTTGTTTAACTTAGCTTTCAAACTGAGCATAAAAATGGACGATGCACATCCTTGCAGTCTGTGTGTGCCTCAATTAAAACAGGAGCAGCAGTAGGACCATGTCTCCTCCTTGCCTGAGTCTGCAGTAGCATCCCCTATAAGTCTGTTCTTCACTAAAACCACTCTCACAGTTACCATTTGTCTCACGCCAAACTAAGAATTTTAGCCCAAACCAAAGATTTTTTAAAACATTTGAACTCTGAAATATTTGGTCTGGGACCAACCCACAACAGGGAGTGATTTTTTTATTTGGTCACTGAATCAGAAAATCACGTCTTAGAATTCCCAATTCCCTAGCCACACACAGACAATAACAGACAGGGTATGCGCAGGAGCACGAATATGGTGAGTTATTTATACAACCCTGAAATTTAAAGAGGACCAATCTTCTTACAGTGAACCACATTATATTTAAGATGAAACAAACACTGTGGGGTGAGGGGGAAGGTTGGGAGGCTGAAATTGGACAATCCAGACTTAAAATCATAGAATCATAGAATAGTTAGGGTTGGAAAGGACCTTAAGATCATCTAGTTCCAACCCCCCTGCCAGGAGCAGGGACACCACACACTAAACTATGTCGCCCAAGGCTCTGTCCAACCTGGCCTTGAACACTGCCAGGGTTGGAGCATCCAGAATCCATATAACTCAGATACATGGATTCAAGTACACCCTGAGTTCAGAGTAACAGGAACCCTGTGACAGCATAACTTCACAGAAAGGAATTTGGTGTTATACCACTGATGTCCAAAGTGCACAGAGGTAAAACAAATCCACAAAACAAAGCTCTCATATCCTGTAAGAGCCAATTCCTTACACAGCCACTACATTAATTTTCTAAAATCCAGGATAAATATCACAGCTTACTGTACTACAAGAAAAGTCATCATCCTATTTCATGCCAGTATTTTAATAGCCTTTGTACTATTTGCAGCAGACATAACACGATGCCATATTTTCTTATCAGCAGAAAAACACCAAGAAAAAGAAACAAGAAAAAACCAGCCTCTGTGATGCCTCACAAAGTATTTTCTGTTTCAAGTTTTCCTCCAGAAAGGGAAGGTTGTCTGTACTCAGGCTGTGACAGATTTCAAAAACAGACTGTAAGAGGCCATTGCAATCTATGAGAAAAGGAAAGTCCTGTTAGTCATGTGAAGGGTGACCCCTGCATCCCTGCCCGGCTCCAGAAGCACAAACAATGACTTACCAGTGGCTACTCCCCACAGCCGCTCTTCTGGAATTGCAACATCTGATATGTAAAACCTTTTCCTTCCTCACTGATGAGGTTCTTGCTGGGGACCCTTACATCTTCAAAAAAGATCTGAGCTGTGTCTGATGACTTCATGCCCAGTTTGCCTATCTTTTTAGCAACATGAATACCTGAAGAAAGTATTAGAAAGGCCACCGAAAATACAAGTGGTATATACAAGTACAGCATTTCAAGAAAGTGAAGTTTGCAGATGTGAAGGTATGTGCCAAGACTACAGTGAAATCTGCCTTCAGGAAAAACATAACAGTATTCTGGAATTTAAGAGTAAAACAATCCACGTCCCATTTCCAAGAGCTTTTCTATTTTATTTAACTAGCAAAGCAGGAACTGCAATTGTAAGGGTCACACTTTTTATTATGTCCCCAAATAATAATTCTTTACTAGTAGTAATAATCTTACTTCATGCATGTCTTGAAACAATGCAATATTTATTTGCTTATGTTTGATTTTTAGTGCACTGTTATGAAATGCTGGAATTCAATTTAGCAGTATTTGCAGATGGCCTACACTGCTGTGAAACAGTAGAGAAATACTTAGCAATGACAAAAACAGAGCTATGTTTTAAGCTGCAACTAGAGAATTTCTCCTCCTGGAAATCCCACTCCTTTCCTCTCTTCCACATTTATCCTTCTCTTTCTAGTCTATCCTGATGCTTTCTGTAGAAGAGAGAGTTTATAATCACACTACACCAATTCGTCCTAATACAAACTTAGACTCAAATTCCTAATTGCTACAAACAGCAAACAATTCCGTACCAACTCCAAATTTTGCTAAAAGTATGTATTTTATGATGGCTTATAAAATATTGTTTAGTTAATCTAAGTAGTCATAGATGGGTTCATAATGATCACAACTGATACCTCTGAGTTTTATCATGGACATGCTTGTGAAAAGGGTTTGCTTCCCCACAGGCAATGACTGACCCCACATGCAATGGCCTGTTGGAGATGAACCTGGTTCCTTCAGGTTTGGCCATGTAAGACTTCAGCTACCTAGTCACATTTGGTCTTTTGTAGCCACAAGTTCTTCCTTGCTTTTGTTCAGATGGAAGTATGGCTTTACCACTGTCTCATGAGAGCTTAACAGACATCTACTGGTTTTATTTTTTAAAGTTTGGGTGGCAATTCCCTTGTCTTCAGTTTTCATCTCCTTGTTGCTCTGGGGCTGATGAGAATATTCAGGATAGGAGTCAAGAATGTTTCAGAGGTAAACTAAGGCCAACAATCAGGAATAAGAGTTTGAGCAAATCATGCTGATTACATCTGTAAAGTCAAGATATGTAGAAAAACAGTCCTCCAAGTCAGCACATGTCTTTGCAAAAAATGAAACATTTTATTACCCACATACATGGTATTCTAACCAGCTCTGTGATGAGGAGGTATTCTATTCTGACAATATTTTCCTCTTTATTCTTTTTTTTTTTCCTAGTCCTCTACTATTCTCTAACACAGCTCAGTAGGAGTTGGTCATTGCACAGACCGTTGTCAACTTTCATGGATATTAGTCAACATCTCTTTCTGAACTAATATAGACATCTCATCTTCTACTAACAGGAGGCCTTCAGTCATGTGAAAATTACTTTGGTTTTGCAGGCAGAAGTTGTTGGCAATCATTCCCTTCAAATTCACTCTCTCTGGCTGCACTGAATAAGGCTATGGAAAGTTTCACTCTTTTGCAGAGATTAAATACTAACACTATTTCCAAATGCCATGATTGCTCTCAGAGTAAGTCTGCATAGACTTCCACACCTTCCACTCAAGATTTTTCTCCACTGTCCAATCCATAAATGGATTATGTGCTAGGAATATTTGCTTTGATATGTGTTCAACACAGGAAGAAAATCAGGACAGCTGTGTAAAAATTTTTTACCCTTGGATTGAAAACTATCCAGCAATTTGCACCCACTCATACCAAAAAAACATTTGTGGTTTGTTTCTGTATTAAAATCAGAGCTAAACAAACACACTGAACCATTTACAGGCACAGATGATTTCTAGAACACCTTTTCCCATTGGATTACTGCTTGGTTTCTTTGAAAGTCTCAGAGATCATGTCTTTGGTCTACTTCTAGTTGGTTTTATGCAATCACTGCTCTTTGCCCATATGAAGATGTGCTTACGATCTGCCCAGATAACTCCTGGAGTTTGTCTGTATTAAATAAATAACAAGCAATAACACAGAAATCTAGCAAGGCCAAGAGCCTGACAGTTGGCATGCTAATAGAGCCATTTATGCTACTCACACCAGTATCACTGAGATGGATTACTATGTCTCTTTCTGGGCAGTTCTTTCCAGGCATCTTTGATTTTTCATTTTCTCCCACTCCTCCAGCTTTCTGACAATTACCTTACAAATGGAAACAGGCACATTTTAAATTGCAACCTGAGAAACATGCTCTTACCCTTGTCCTGGATGCTCTTCTCTTTATTATCTCCCCCTTGCAATCTACCCTAGTGCCATCTGAGGACCCAGAGGACAAACCACTGCACAAATAGTTGCAGGATTAGGGCTGCAAGCCATTTGTCTATATATATATTACTCACAGACATTCTACAACTTGTTAGATTCTCTTTCATCATATGAAAAATTAAGGTTGGGGTTTTTTTAGGACATCGTTATTATGAGGACTATTCACCCAATTTGGATATCTACCGTGAAACCACACTGCCATTCTCCAAATTCCTTTTGTGAGAAAGGTATTCAGCAGTGTCTGTCAAATCTAGGCCATGATTTACTTCACCCAGAACAGACACTGTACACACATGAAGCAAATCCTGCTTCATATCTCCAATAAATTACCAGCTGTTGAACTAAGTAATTCACTTTCAGACCTGGAACTTTTTTTTCCTTTTTTTTCTATCATCGTAAGTACGAAACAATTAAGGTTTACATGACAAATGTTGGACTAGTCTCCCATGTCTTTCCAGCTGCTAGCAAAGAATGAGTTACCACTGTGCCATGGATCCCTTTCTTACTGCGCCATACAGGCTGGTGACTGCGGCAGTTAGTCAGACATAACACACTCGTTCTCCACTGCATGCATTCTTGAGCTTTGACACACATACATCTACAGACGCTTGCTAGTGCATCATTCAGTGATGTCCTTCAGACACTTCCCGTACAGTCTTGGTCTGCTGCCCTCCAAGGAGCACCAATCTTTGGCAGACAGACATCCTTAGGATGTATCAAAACAGCCAGAGCTTCCTCCTCACATCTGTGTCAAATGGCAGCCTTTTTCACCCTTTTCCTCTTTATCTTCCTGAAAAAACTCCTTTCTGATATGACCCACCCAAAATCAACCATCTTAATATTTCATTTCGAAAGGTCACCAGTCTTGGTACAGCGACCCTTTTGGAAGCCAGTATCTGTATCACACAGAAAAAAGAAAGCTTATATACTTCAAGGAGTGCAATTTTTGTTTCTGGGAAGACTTCTACACTTCTGCAGATCAGCTTCAGGTGACTCAGGCAACTTTTCTACTTTCTAGAATCTATTTACTGCAGTAAAGAAGATCTATGTATAGGCTGCGTGATCTTAACAATACCCCCTGCCCCCAGCCTGCCAAGCTATAACAACTCATGTGTCTTTTTGGAATAAGCAAAGTAGCTGAAAACTTCCAAGTCAATTTCTGTATATTTGATCTGACTCTAACAGTGGGTTGGCTGCTTTGTTTTTGGAAAACTGATTTCTAAACTCTTTATTCTTTTATTTTCACATACTTGAGAATCACTTTCGATATTTTCTGGACAAGACAGCAAGCTTAAAAATACTCCTCTATTCACTGAAAAAAGAAGCATATAGGCTGTTTGTTAGTCCTCATACAAACCACGGAAGAGTTTAATACTGTTTTTGAAAAGTAGTTTAAAAACATTTTACATACAGTTCATGTGCAAAGGTCTATGAAATAATGTTATTTAGTTTACAGACTGTTTGCATCTTCTTTCTACCTTTTGGGACAGAAAACAAAGATAAAAATTTCTGTGGAACTTCTCCAAAACTAAAACACACTGAACGTTCTAACTTTAAAAAAAAAAAAAAGAAAAAAAAAAAGTCTTTGTTTTTAATGATTTCTTTAAGGCACAAATTTTGTCCTTGGCACTAATTTGTATATTCATTCTCACAGAAGGTTATGAAATCTTCCCATGCAAATGTATCTGAGCAACTTTTATAAATGTATTTTTGGAAAAAAGGACTCTCTTTAGTCTGTAAAATACTTAACTTTCTTCTTATTTTCTCCTGTCCCCTACTCTTTTTGGAATTGTGCAAACGGATTTCAGAACCAAATTTGTATGACAGTGAAGTATCTAACTTAGAAGAGCATTTATGGGTGCAGTCCTTCCTGTCAAACACCTTTCCTCCTTATACTGTCCATACTTAAAAATCAAATTAGAAAATCAAATTAGAAGAGAAAGAATTCTGTGTTATTACCAGGTAGATTCATTGGCAGACATATGAGATATTTATTTCGATGGGGAGGTCCTTCACTGGTGTTTGCCAGCAGGCACATCCAGTCCACTTGGCATCCAGACGTAGTCCACATCTTACCACCATTTATGATGTATTCATCGTCTTTTCTCACAGCTGTTGTCTTGATGTCTATTTCAAAACATACGAAATGAAGGGTTATTCTTGTGAAGGAGGGATAAGCTGGTCCCTGTACAACTGGCAGACTCACTCCTTTTCTCTCATTCAGACAACTAATGTTTGGTTCTCCCTTCATACCCCCCCAGGTCCTCTAACTCTACCAGGCTGCACAAAGCCTGGACAACTCTTGGAAGGCACATGAGGGAAACGAGACCACTTCTCTCACCCTCCTTTACATGGAGTCTTCATCCCTGTCGATGAAAGCAAAAAACTTTCCTTAAGTAAATTTGGTTGTCAAAAACTTGGGCCAGAAATATTTCAGTCTGAGGTGATGTATTATGCATTTCTGTAACTCTGTATGTTAGTCACTGAGCACGTCATTAATTTCTGAGTCCTGACTTAAACAAACATATGCCTCACTATCTGTGTATGCATAAAGATATATGTACATGCATTTCCTGCATGTTCTTGGTCAGAATAGTGTAATAAATTCAAAGCTAGTAAACTTCCAAAAAAACAAGTCTAAATGCTAAGAATGTCTTTATACAAAGGAGTTCCAAATGCCTGCTATTTATACCCCCGACAAAAAACAATCTGCTCTTCATCTGTGAGTGTTCACATCATGCTGCAAGCAGCCCTAGCTGCAATAGACAGCCAGAATGAATCATTACTTATTATTATTTACACACTAGCAGAATTTCTAAAGGGCTCGATTTTTACCTCTGTAATTGAACACCTTCAACTAAAACCCCGACTGAGGAAGACTCTCCAATAGATACCTAGCTATAAGTAAGTGATGGTATAAGAGAACCCTACTAAACTCCTTGTAGCACCTGTAAATCTAATGAGTCTCTGAAGTCCATAAGAGTTCATCTATTGAGGGAGGCAGCAGACTTGAGGGGTAAGAGTCAAGACACTAAGTAGAGTGGGGAGGCACATTTAGGTGAGCTGGCTATACCTTTATACACACCCATCTCAATCTGCACATGAACCTTCTTCCCAAAGGCTCTAATTATAAACCAAAGCAAAACCAAGTATCTGATCTTCATTTATGCCAAAACCAGCATGATTTACAAGACAAAGCAGGATTGAGGTCAGCATGGCTGAAAAGAAGTCTTTTTAATAACAGAACTGGGGAAAAATAGTGGGAGAATATTGCATAAAGTATAAGATAAGGGAATATCGGATATAGCTATGGCTAAAAGAATTTACAAGCAGATAATAATGAAAGGGAAAGAAATAGTACTAATGTGGATAAAAACAGCAGGCATATAGCTATTTCAATGAATGCCAAATCTGTCCAAGGGACTCGATACAAAATCTGTATAACAATTGGAGGCCAACAAACTTAAGAAACCTAAAGTACTGATAAAAGCTAATAATACATGAACACAGACACTGGACAAACATATACACAGGGACTAAATAACAAAAGAAGGACACACAAGAGCTGGGATAAGAAATGACACTGTACTGATGTAGCGTAGAAAAGATGGAAGCAATAACAGTGATTTACATCATGCATCTGTTTGTTGTGGAACAGCTACTGAAGAGATGAGACAGAGGTTCCATGGAAGGTCTGCAAAGGAACAATGAGCACTGTGATGTTATCACAAATGTAAACAGTTCTTGTGAGCATGGCGTCACAGGGGACTAACCACCCAAACACAGATTAAAGAACAAATGCCTTACTAATGGGAACCTTCAAGTACTCCCAGATGTGATAGCTGACAGTTTGCTTCAACCACTTGAAAAATGACTATTTATAATCAACTTATGAAGAGATATTTCTCTTTAATTAGAAGATAGATCAAGTAAATAAGTAAGTTTTATGTTTAAAATACAGCAGACTTTGAAAACCTCTTAACAATTTACCAAAATCAAGTGGACTGAGTCTCAGGGATATGGCTCAGAAGAGAATTTAATATTTGACTGTAATTATTCTCCCTGACAGAGATTAGCTCTGGGAAAAGGCTGCTTCAGTGGGTGCTCCATAACTTATATTTGGCAGGTCCACATCACTGTCCCTGTAGGGACTATATAACTCAGCAACTTACAGAGCACGCTGTGTGGGCCCCTTCCAGGAAAGGTGACTATCAAAAGGCTTTTGATACAGCTAGTGCCATATATAAGCAACCAGGGCTGGTCACTTCACCATTCAAGTCACAACATACTTGAATCTTAAGTTTTCTTCTGCACTGTGCTCTTGAGTCCAGCCATGCATCGAAATATATTTGACAAAAGACAAGGTTGGCATCAACTTTTAAGGTCAACATTACGATCAAAGATAGGCAACACACATCCTTCAAGTTAAAAAAAAAATAAAAAATAAGAACAGAAATCTGGGATTTACATCATCAGCACAGGAAAAAAAAACCCCAAACTTGCATGAAATAGCTTCAAGTCTAACTGGATGAATAATCACGTTAAAAAACAGGAGACGGCTTACAGGAAAGGAAAGAGATTAATCATCAAAGTAAGCTACGGTTTGGAGGTCAGAAAGTAAGAACTGCCACAGGTCAAACTAAATTAAGTCTTGCAGATGAAAACCACCAAAATTAAGTAAGATTTAGGTGGCAAACTGAAACGTTCCAGCTGCAGAAATGAATAGAGAATTAGAAAAAAAATGAGACATATAGAGAATGCCTCAAAACTAAAGAAATGTTTCACATGAGATTACAAAGGGATTCACAATGTAGCTGACAAAGCAAGACATCTACAGGAAAGACTGTACAGAAAGTAAAATTAGTGAAAAGAGAGGTTGTTGGTTTTGGCAATCTGCATGGTCTCAGAACAGATTTGGAAAGAAAAGAGAATTCAATTTACCATGGTCTCTTATTTAAAACCAGCCTGATTTGTTTGTTATGAAAATGGATTTTCTACAGAAAGAATGGAAAAAATTCCTATTGGACTCAATCAAACTAAAATTGATGCTACTAGGTAACTATGAATTAAAACTTTGAAAAGATAAGAATTAGGACAAAAGTGGAAATGTGGGCAAGGAACTTGGCAAAGAGGAAATTGCATCAGGTTGCATTAAAAGAGGAAGTACTGATATGCAGGGAGGTTACTACTGGAAATCTTCCTTGGTTATGAGCCTTTGGACAAAACCTATTGAATATTTCCATTCATGACCTTTAAAAGAAGAAAAGAAATACGCTAATGAAATTTGTTAGTGACACAAACTTGAGAGACATCACCAGCAAGAAAGGAATGATCTTGGGTTTTCAATTTCAAGACACAAAGTACAAGTAATTAGGCACAAAGTAATAAGAATGATTGCTATTATCTTACAATGTTTCAATAACAAACCAATGATGAAGATAATCTGCATATTTAATCATAAAATTCACAAGCCAGCAAACTTGTGTAACATTACGTATTAGAGGGTAATACTTCTATCAGGGTTGGAGAAGTATAGACAGTATGTGCAATTTTAGTTTTTCAAGCTTAAAAAAGATTACCTAAACCGAGAAAGACAGAAAGAATGGATTCCATAGAGACAAAAAGGGGCAAGATGTCTATGCTGAAGAGGTAGACATCAGCAGGGTTAGTTGGGGTAGTTGCCTGGAAGACTTAACTTGAAGAAAGAGGAGGTGTCTTCCATGATGTGTTCTTACATGTTCTCCACAGACTACCAGCAAAACATTATATAAATTATGGAATAATAGCGAGATGAGACAAAATCATTAAAACGGACAAAAATATGTATGCTTTGTGGTGCCAAGAATCCTGAAGTTAAAAAGAAACATTTTCTATGCTAACTGTTCCGTACCGTTCTGCTTCTCAAGTCATTTCTGTGCTAGTTTTGTTGTACATGGTCAAAACTATGTTGAATATACAACAACTACATTTGAAAGCAGACAGGTGCTCCTTCAAATTGACTTGAAATTTACATTAGACTAATATATACTAGTCCTTTTTGTTCTGTTGAATTTTCAATAAACTAATTCCAGACACCTTTCACTTCTCACGTAGTGAACACTTCTTCTTCTTCTGTGTTCTCATGACCTTCAGTAATTTTGGAACTGGCAGAAGAAAATACTAGAGATACCTTACTCTCTGTCATTCTTCAGTTTAAAATACACCGGCTCACATGGCAGCAGTATGTCCCCAGCCTTCACATGTGAGTAGCTGCTATGCTTTACTACTCCTTCACTTATCTAAGGGAGATAAACCTCCCAACAGCAGGAGAAACCAACCAACCAACCAAGTGCAGTTTGGCACTGTTCAGTCTACTTCAAAGCTGGGCCACCTAGAGATGATATATTCCCTCGGTCTGTGCAAACAAGTGCTACTCAAAACATAAACTAGTGCTGCTCACACCTAAATTGCCCATTTAATTACCCTTTAGAAGCATTGTAAGCTGGTTTCTGGATTTATACCAGAGGTCAGATGTTCCATGACAGGTGAAAAAGTATCTTTCCATCCTGCAGTCTGCCTCCCAGCTGCAGTCTGGGTTCAACAGATAATCCTTGTTGATTCCAAATTTCTCTTTATCCATATCAATCCAAGTGTATCATACCAATTAAACTAGATGATAAACAATATGCAGGTAAAAGAATATTTATGTTACTTATTATCCATAACACTGCATCAAAAAATTAAAATCATATTTAGAAAGTTCAACCATTTAATTAGAGAGGTATTAATTAAAAGTAAATGATGTTGTAATTCCTACATTAGAAAAACTCAAATTTAAAATTATTTTAATGAAAAACAATATTATGAAAATCATGGATTTTTTCTTATGAACAAAATCAATTAAGTAGAAAGGAAAGTGGCAATGGATCATGCAGAAAGATTTAGTCTCATTATTTCATTATCTCCCTTAACTCTCTTGCATACTACCTGATACACCCTTGCCCTGACACTGAATAACTCTCTGTCTGTCTTGAGAAAACAGCTTGAGTTTGGTCAAAGAGATGGACATAGGACTCTGCTGATCAAAAGCTGCAGTCAACTCAGTGATTTTGTCTTCAAGAAGACGTCTCTGCAGTTTGTAAGAGCACAGTGTGTTCAACTTAGCCATCCTGTGTCCAACAACAAAACCACTGAAAGTGGTATCTTGTTGCTCCCTTCTCCTTGAAGTCCATGTTTCACAGTCAGATGAGACATCTTTCACTTTTTTGTACAATATCTCTTAATTTAATTGTTCAAATTATCTACTGCCTCAGGCACTTCAGAATTCTAGTTTCATTTATCAGTGTTTTTAAACATATTCTTCCACTAAACCAAGAAAAATAGTTGCATGTGAAGTAACTAAATCACAAAGATAATAGATTTGACACGGCAAATTCTTCGTTAGCGGTAAAGAAAACAATCACCAGTTCAGAGACATTTTTGCTGCACATGAATGACAGAAGGGGATGAGATGAGGCCAGAATGAGCGAGAGGAATCCATTGTGAAAGTGATGCCATCATTTTCAGAATGGACTAGCTCTGCAATTCACCCACATTCAGTGGTGGTATCTGTTTTAAGGAAGTGCAAGTTTTAGTACAGTTGAACAAGGCTACACCCCTATCATGTACGTCTGCAGATTTGTACAACTGGTGATGGCTGTGCAGCTACAAAAGTTGCCGGAATGCTCCCTGCCTTAGACAGAACAGGGAGGCAGAAGCAGCAGGGCAAACACTAGGATAAAATCCAGGGCCAGCATGTCAGCTGCATATTTATCTGTTCCACTCAGCCTATACAGTGTTATAGCTATCGATTCATTGACAAATACATTCTATTGCTTTTGGATGCATTCAAGGCATGCGTTACTGCTCCTAGAATCCTACTTTTTGCTCTCAACATAGCAGTCTTTCCCTCCTTTGTATTTCTTACAGACAGCAGCAAATGGAAGGGTCAAGGAAACCAGATTCCTTCCTTTAAAATACCAGGTTGTCGAAAACTGGCAATTTGCTAGGTTGACTTACTTGTGACATCTGACCCAGCTCCAGTTTCACCAATTCCCATGCAAACTACAAAATCTCCAGCTATAGTTGGTATGAGGAACCTTTTTTTCAACTCATCAGAACGAAACCTGCAACAAGATAATGAAAAAGATAGGATATTAGGCACTTTTGAAGGTAAACTTTATTTACAAGTTAGTTATAAATCTTGTTCTACCCACACAGTGACCGATTTTCTATGACGAGGTAAAACCTGTCCCAGAGCCAAAGAGAGAATAGATACCCTCCAAAGTTGTGATTCAGAGCCTTCACCATAAGTCAAGCCACAATAATTTTAAACAAGGTTTTTACAAGTATTCAGGCATTTTACTCCCACAGAAATGTGTGGTCTAGATGCCCCGAATCTCATCTTTAACTGTTGTTTTGAGAGCTATCAGATCTAAATAAACATAGTCCCTGGGGTTTCTCCTCAATGCTGTTGCTCCAGTCTGCAGTCAGCCAGGATGGAGGACCTGCTCTCTGTGTATCTTGTGACTTTTGCACCAGCTCTTTGCCAGGTTTTAGTAGTGACTGAAAAGTTATGACAAATGATGGCCACTTTCTGCAAATATCTGTATTTACACCATTACTATTATGCTATAACTATTACTATTCCACATACGCATTTAAATCACACAGTGAAAACCATCAATGCTGCTTCTCATTGGTTCTTTTAGTTCCCTGCAAAAATAAAAAGTAAACCAGCAAACTGCTGATGGCATTTTAACACAAAGAATTCACTTGTCCGTATTTCAATTCAGTTAAGAGGCACCCTCTTTTTTTCAGTGGTTAGCTGCTTTCATCAATTCAAAACATAGTCTGTCTCATTTCACATTTTATTTTGTCCTAATGAACATTCACTGATTTGGTCTTGCAGTGTGAGTGGTGAGCTTGTGATCTAGTTCTTGAACCTCTCTTGTGCTAGACTTAGGACATGAGATGTCTCTTCTGTGAGCAGAAACCCATGAAAGTCAAGTGCCAACTCAGCCTCCTCTTCAGCACGAGGCTTCTCAGGTCAGCATCTCCACTCATCTCGTAGGCTCTTTGGCTGCCCAAACAGACTGCAGATACCTGGGCCCTTCTTCTACAACACTACTTCCAACAGAGCAATGCCGTTTTAGCTAAGACTGTCCTTTCTCCTCTGCTCCAGCCCTGACACAAAACAGTCAAAGGTCACAGGATGGTAAGAGAACAGACTAGGAGCTGACAGACACTTTGAGTTTGTGCACACAGGGAGCTCAACTTCTAGTCCTGTCCCTGCTGATAATCACAGCAGCAAACCCAAACAAATACAAGCAGCAATCTTTGAGTGTTTACTCCTTCCTCCAGCATACTGGGACAAAGTCCCCTCATCTGTTACGTTTTGGGTTTTTTTTCTTTTCCTCAGGACATGATCAAGTAAGGCCAGCTGAACACTAATTAGACAAAAAAACTCCAACCAACAACATGAGAAAACAGATTATGAAAGCAGCTAGCAGGATTTTTGGCAATGCTTTCTGATGCTTAAAACTTTGCCAACCTTTAGTTATTTCAGCAGAGGATTTCTATGACAATAACTTTTCTCAGACTATTGGTTTGGTTTGGTATCTTTCGTTGTTTGGTTTAAATTCCAGAAAACTTTTTTTAAGGCTACAAAATATGATCTTTCGCAATTAAAAAAAAGAGTTTGGCAACACTATCTTCAGAAGATCATGAGTCTCTGTGCCTTGCAGGAAGGACATGCAGCTCAGCAAGCAGCTAGCTATTGTGTTAGAAACACGTTGCTTCTGTAAAATTCTACCCATCTTCAATGCAACCCAGAAAAATCTCAGGTCTGCATAAATACGCACTTCTTTCCAGTTTAACAGCTTCAGAATTAGAAAACTCTGTTTGCAATGAGATCATGCTCTGGCTCAAGACAGAGCAGACTAGGTCTCCCCTCTGTGCTAGGGCTATGCCCCAGAGCATAGTTTCCCATGTGATTAACTGTGCAGCCTTAGCATTGCTCTAAAATATATTTTCATGCATGTGTGTATGTATGCACACACACCTACAGTCAATAAACTGGAGCTCCTTTTTGATGCTGATTAACCAAGAAGTCCCAAGTGTGAGATTCTGACACAGTACAAGTTGCATTGAAGTGGTCCATCCTTTCTTGCTCCACACTTTATAAGTAACATTGACGGAATGTCATGAATACAAACACAAAAATGACAGTGGTATGCAAAAATGTCAATGATGGGTAAAAGGAAAATAAAAACATAGCAAAATACAGATGTAAGAACACTTTCTTGATCCACATAGTTCTGTTTATGTGCTCTGACAATTAGAAATTTGAACTCACCTTTATATATCTCAGATATACATATACAAATCTGGTTTCCAGCAGATTAGATTGCTATATTGAATGAAAATGTCCATTCCACATCACTGTTCTGACTTAACTGGACCGATAATCAACTTGGTAGAACCGTAGATCTTACTCACTTTTGTTTCTTATGCTTCTGGGGAATAAAGCTGAGCTGAAGTGAATTAATTAAATTAGTAACAAAAATTCTAAGTAAAAATGGCAGATTTTCTGTAGTATGACACATTATTAAGTGCAAATTGAAAATCTGACTCTGAACAGCTGCAGGCAGTTCTAACATAATTCTCAGTATTTCACTAACTCAAGCTTTCTTGCACTGGAGCTCATAAATTTGAGCACTATTCACCGCGAACATGGGTGGGTGTGTGTGTGTGTGCAGACAGAAGTTTTCAGATTATCTATACACTATTCTACAGTATCTCAAAGATGACACAATAGTTTCCTCATGGACTTCCTAGGAATATAAAGATTTCCTTTAAGCAAAGAGAAGGTAACTCTGACCTACAGTTACTTCTTACGTACTAGCAAGAGGTGAATTTCTCCCAATTCTGTTTTTCTGTTCTGCTCCTAGCTATTAATAATGCAGTAACCACATGCCATGCTTTTGCTTCAGTGTAGTACTGCACAGTCATCCTACCATCTGATGTCCTGATCCAGCTTAGCAGTACTCCTTGGATCTTCAGGATACAGGAAAAAAGACAAGGAAAAAAAAAAACCCCGAAAGGGAAGAGACCCTCTTTAAAGGCACAGAAAGGGTTAGAAATGCATGGTGAATAGCAGCAAGCACCCTTGGGCAGCATGGAAGCCTCATTAGGTTCAGTAATTTACACAACCTGCGTTTAAAAGAATACATACTGCAGTCAGCTTTCTCTCCTTGATTCCCTATCTCAGTTAAGAAGACACGCAAGCTTAAAAACCCCCACATTTAGAACACTTACTTACCTTCTGTGAAAAACAGCATAAGAAAAGTGCTCTGACTCCCAGTTTTTATCAAGCATTTAAGCTTCAGTTATTCAAAGCTTTTATGAAATAAATTGCTCAGTTCGAGATATTGCTATGTTCTGAAAAGAATGCAGATGAGAAGCCTGTAGGAGACTACCTGATAGGTATGGCTACCTCATGCAGATGGGACTGCCTGAAGGGTTTTGGCTAAGAATGATTACATCAATCTTCTATTTATTTAGGAATGTATTATGTACTAAAATGCAGGTATTGTAGCAGAGTAATATTAACAATTACTCTCTTCAGATCATGCAGTTTGTAAGAGCTACTCACATGCCTGGTGTCCTGCTGCTACCACACCAGCTCTCAAGGCTGCCCATCAGACAATGTGCCACCATCGCATAGCCAGGCTGTCACCAGAAGCTCGAGAAACCTCAAAGGTATAGGAATAGCAGGAAGCTGTTTCAAGGAAAGCTAGTTCAGAAGCAGCTGCTTGACATCATATTGCTCTGACCAGGTTAGACCTTCACAAGTATTCAAACTCACAAAGCAGCAAACTGGCTATGGCTGCAAAGTAACTAGCCACCACAGCAGTAATGCTTAATGATATGTTGAAAGCTGCACCTGTAACAGTCTTTGCTCTGGCTTACCTTACATGTGCTACACAAATTATGTACTAAATGCGAGAATGAGACAGATCAGTACGTCTCTTACTGAAGAGGCAGAAAACCAACCCTCCCTTATGCTATGCCAGTGGGAAAGCTGCTCGGCTTTGGAATGGCATCCCATTTTCACCCTTTTGCCAGATGATCAAGTGGATGATCCTCCTTTTCAAACCTACTGTTCCAATTGTCAGCCTTAGCTTCTCTCCTTTACAGCAAATGGGAAAAGAGACAGTAAAACTAATTTTTTTTATATTTACTCTCAGTTATGCTGCTGTTAGGGAGAAGAAAGAATCAGTAATGAGTAAGCTGATGAAATAGAAAAGTACTCTCTTACCACTAAATAATCATCATTATTATTTATTTCCTATAAATACTAGGAGAAAAAAAAAGTGTAACACCTACTACCCAGATAAAAGAGCTTTACACTGATCTGATATCACTATGTGTCACCCTATAGGTTTTTTAACAAGCCCAGGGAAAAGTATTTCATTCACTGCCTTAGCTGAGAGCTGCTTTTTCCACTCCACTTGCAAGCATGAAAGCAAGTGAAGTATTATATCTGAATGCATTTGAAATACCTGAAAGAGAATTATGTTCAGAACCAGGTATATCAAAGGTCAGATTGCTGCTGACGAAACATTTTGCATTTAGTTTAGAAAGTGCTATTGCTTCACTGAGAGGAATCGGGATGGGGGTGGGGGAGGGTGGGGAGAGAAGGGAAAATGAAGCAGTCTGAGCATCTTCAAGTGAAACAAAACTATTTTCTCCTCTATCTGTCTGCATAATAGAAATGCATATAAATCAAAATCTGCAGGGTTTCTTCTAAATATGATTGTGGATATAACTTTCTGAAGATTGTAAAAAAATCATAACAAATGAAGTAAAAAGGGGCAGGATCAGTGAACAGGCAAACAGACACAGGTAACATTTTCAAAATGTATTATTTATATAAATTAAAACTGTTACTACAATCTACTTCCCATTTTAGTGAATATCTCAAAGACCTTCACAAGGTCTTGGAATAGCTTGTCACTGAAGTGAGAAACACAAGGAAGCCAACAATGGGCTCCAGACTTCTTTTTTGGAGTTTTTTTAGGGGATGATGGTTGATTCCCATATTACTGTTTACTTTGTGCATCGTTGATGCATCATGTGTAACAATGTATAGGTTGAGATGTGAAATTTGGATTATCTCTTTGAATTGTTTAGGATCACCACAGCACACAGATACCTTTAAAGAAGCCATTCAGGTTGTGAATGCAATTTGAATCCATAACCCAGGATGAGCAGTTATCCCTTTCGCTATATGGCATGAAGTAAAGCTGCACCCATGCAAAATTTCCTGCAGCAACTGCCTTTTTTCATTTCCAACTGTCATTTTTACATCTTAAGAGAGGTAAACTGCACGGTATAAGTAGTCAGTGGAATTGACATAACAGTGGAGGAAAAATTCATCGATACAGATGCAAATTCAATTACAGATTTCATCATGTTAAAAACATTTTCACATTTACTTTCCAAGAACATCCCCTTTAGGATTTTACTAGCACAGATGTACATAGATTCACTACTTTACTACAGCAGAACAGAGTAACAGAAGGCCAAAATATTGCAGTGGAAAAAAAAAATCATGTTTTCTTTTGCCCACACATTTTTTTAAAGCCCTAGGAATAAACAGCTATCATAGGGACAAAATACTGTTCTCTGAAGTCTTTTAAAGTACTACTTTTATTCTCAGTTGAACTATAGCTAAGCTAGTTCTGAAACAGACATACTGAACTCCATGCTTTCAGCAGGTTTTTGGTATATTACACAAAGGTGAAGAAACTTTTGGAAAGATTTCCCATCACTGAGACCTCCAAAGACCTTGGAAGGATAAATGGATACCAAGGGAACAGAGTCTACATTCCAGACCATTCGATAAAACCACCAACGAGCAACCCAACCCTAAAATGCTCTTCTGTGCAAAAATTTCCCTCGTGTATATCTGTTTTGTGCAGAGAAATTCCTGACTTCATCATCATTATTTGAATTTAATCCCCAGCCCCATCTTCCAGAATTGTAGGCGTATCCATATTCCAGGGGCAAACTGCTGGACCAGCCTCTCACCTCCCTGTAGTTCTGCAAACTGCTGTTTCAATGCAGAATGTCTGTGAAACTACTACATGAAGAAGAAATTGGTAACTGCCACTTCTATTGAAGGAGGAAAAAACCCCAACAGAATAGATTCAGAAAGTGCAGGAGCCTGAATGAAAGCAAATGATGAAAGGGGAACACTGACACAAGCAGATGAGAAAAAGCAAAATGAGTAATTGCCTAGAATGGGCATATTTAAGAAGCATTGGGACTCACACCAATACTGACCATTACTTCTGAAAAGACACAGTCAGCGAGGAACACCTTGTAAAGCTGGAAACCAGCAAGTAAATTATAAAATAGAATTAGACTGAACCTAATCATTACAACCAAATACATTCTTAGTATGACTGCAGTGGGATCTCTGGCTAAGAAAGAACACAAACATGAATAGGGGATTCTGGAATTAAAATGGTTTTATTGGTTCTGGCACCAAGGTTCTGTTTTGTAAACATATAATCTACTATTCAATAAGGCCTATATTGTAATATGTAACATTCTAACATTTAAAAAAATAAAAAATAAAAATTATTTTCTCCCCTAAACCAAACAGAGAAGTAGAGAGTAGGTTCCTTTCTGAAGCATTACTGAAGAGCAACTACACATTAAATCCGCACAGTAATGGTGTTTTTTTCACTACTTTTATACAGATTGGGTTTTAGGCCAAAACACATGACTACTTCGGTTTTAGCCTGAACCAAACTTCTGAAAATTACCTTGTAAGAGCAGGAGTAGCCATGCCAGCTTGCGCTCCAATAGCCATATGAATACCTCCACAATGGTGTGTCCCAGCTCTCCTGCCACTGCAATGCTATAGGAGAAGTTCAAGTCCATGCTGCCATATTCTGAGGAGAAAAAACCTCAAACCTATGACACTTACGCTTTAGACTGGCATAAGAAACAAGGAAAAAATAAAATATTGAAAATATTGCTACTGCAAGGATTTGCCAACTGCAATTTCATTGCTAAATTTCAAAATATTTGACAATTATCATCAGCTTTCTTTTCAGAAAAGCAATGTCATGCTGTTCTTTACAAAACTGAATTTAAAATTACACCCGATCTAATTACCTGTGTGCACATCAGGTCACTTCAGAATGTCCTAAGTAGCATCATTATTTTTACTGGAAACAGCAGGGAAAAGTGACATGCTGCCGAAAATGACACCAGAAGGCAAAATTATTATTTCTAACAGCAAGGTCATATGAAGAAATAACTACAAGGTAATAAGTGCTTTTATTTTGCCATGATAATGCCTGACACCCACTCTCACCCCCAGTGCACTCAGGCAGACCTCATCTTCCTCACACACTGCAGTCTAGTCAGCACAGAGCAAGACCATGTGCAGGTCACGTCCCTACATTAATTTACTGTCATAGCTCAAAATCCACAATAGACACAAGTACAATAGTGAACACGTGTATTTTGTATCCTGGGACCTGGCTGGTGCAGTCATTAAAGCATTTTTCATTAGCAGGAGGCTGATGACCTGGGATGCTGGCTGGGCACCAGCACAGGCTGCTCCTCCTCCCCACATTCCAATCTGCAAATTCAATTAAAGAGGGTATTATTCTTCACCCCCTTCTCATGCCCAGCACTGTTAAACCCACCACGTAGTGAAACACAGAAAAGGGCTACATTACTGTGATGGATGAGGTAATTTCTATCTGTATTAAATAGTTTACAGTCCAAAGGAAATACAGCGAGAAAGAGAAGGTTACTGCTTGACGTCATTAGTTGACTGAGAAGCTGTGATTAGATAACGTTTTCCTTCTTTTTTGTTTTGAATCCCTCCCCCTCGCCCCCCATTTGGAGACCAACTAAGAAAATTTCAAATAAATAGATACCACCCGCCACCCCTCACACACATAATAAGGGGCAGACGACCCTCTCTCCATTTTCACTTGCTCACATCAAACACTGTCTGAGCTCAGCCCTCTACTGACCTGCTTTGAAGTTTTCGAAACCCACCATTAATTAAAAATCAAAACACCACAGTGCACATAAATACAGGGCTTTGTGTGTTATCATCTGTTTCCGAAACCCACAGAAACTATCTTTGTGCATTCTTTTTCTGCAGACAGAAAGGAAAACACAAATGGAAAAGGCTAAGTGTGAAGTTCGATTTTCAAATAACAGTTCTCCTAAGGTCATCCTGAATAGTCTGAATTAAAAAAAAAAAAAAAAACAAAAAAAACCAAACAAACAAACAAACGAAAGGAAACCCAACAACTTTTCCAAACTAACTTTTATCTGAAAATAAAGAATGTTTCTTAAAAATATACACAATTTTTTTTTTTTTTTCTGGGAGCTTAAGCAGTTCAGTGAAACAACAGCAATACGGGAATGTGTTTATCATAACAATCCAATTCCCTTGCCTTTACAGATTCCTCATCAATAAATAAATGCTCTGAGGAACAGTAAGGAATGTATGTGCAAGCAAAGGCAAGTCTATTTAAAGATGTGTGGTATGAAAGAGTTTTTGCTAATTTTATATGAATCTATAGCAGAGTTATAACAGATAACCTCAGTTCTGGCATTGCACAAAATACTTTCCATTTGCTTTTAATTTTGTTTTTAAACAGTCAATCATTTCATTGGCAAACTACAGTTACTAATAATTTTGTCTTTGGTTTTGTCTACCAAGCAGTTATACTCCTGTGTTTCACTTAATTTTACTAATCAAAACCATTGTTTCTTGATTTACTCAGAGCAACTTCACAGGAGGAATTCTATGCACAAAAGTGACCATTTTAGGCAAATGTATGGCTTACATACATTGTTTGTTCATATCACGATTCATTATATATTACTATGTAACAGCCTTGCCTGGCTTTCATTTAAGTTTAGGCACTAAGCACTACATTTTAAGAACAAAATGCTGCAAAAGGCCAGTTCTCAAAGTGATGATACTGAAAGAATTTCCTATGAAAGGGAGGAAACAACCAGAATGAAGCCTCAGGAGCTGAGAACAAGTAGAAGGGGGAAGCCCTGCCAGGCAAAGAGATGATGCATCCTCCAAAGATTTTTATAATCTGGGGATAGATAACGCAAGAGACAACCACAGATGCAGGCCAGCAGGAAGGGCAGAAGCAAGTGGTAAAAGCATTAATCAGACAACACATGACCTTTCATCAGCTCTCTTCCAGGAGCCAAGGAGAAAAATTTTCATGGAGAAGTGTGAGTGCTTTGACGTAAGATTATTGTGAACACCTCTTCTGAACCCAAAGACCTTGACTGAGACAAAGATTCAGTTGTCAGTGAAGTCTATGCAGCTATATCCCCAAGTAATTTGGGTACTGATGCCATGGCTAAAGACAGTTGTGTCTGATGTCTTTGGAGAACTGGATCTCTGCACCAAGACATGCTGCCAGCAGTCACACAGAGCAGTAGCAGGGAGTGCTGGCTCTGGACACCAGTGCAACTTTCTTTTCTCCCCAGCACATAGTGGCAGTCTGGCTTTCACAGCCCTGCTGTGGGCACTCCAGACAGCTATTCTGAGGCTGGTCCAGCACATCACCCTGCATGCCACTGGACTCAGTTCTTAAACTGAGACAAAACCATCATGCCATTCTTATTTCCACCTGCTGCAGCGATGACGGTGAGTGTTTTACTGACTGAATGTTTGATTTTTATTTGGTATAAGACTTCCCCTTCTTCAGATAACTCTCATTTGCAACAAGGGAATAAGCTGGTGGCAGGAGGCTCATGTTTGCCAGTCTCATCAACAAACACCACATCCTGGGAGTATCTGTACAATGATGTACTGCTAATAGGTCAATTTAATTTTCATTTAGAGAAGTAAACACCATGCTTAATATAATTTGTGGTGAAAAAACCATAATGAAAGGAACCAAACCAATTTCAGATTTGATTGTTTGGGGTTTTCTTAAAGAACTACAAGCTATACGTAAATATTCATGTGAAAAACATTTCCAGGGTAAATATTTCATTTAACTTTAAAACGAGATGAGTGACCTTTAGAAGATTGTTTGGCTATACCTCCATTTTTAATTTGCAAGAAGTATTAACATTTCTTATTAAAGAGAATGAAGCAAAGCAAAACTAGGCAGAAAGTCTAATGTACTAATGCTTTTATAATGCAAAACACGTAGAAAAAGGCAACTCTGCTATATTAAAATTGTTACTGTTTTGATGACAGCAGCATAATTTCCATCTGTTAAACGGCTTGATTTAGTATTTCATCCTTTGTTCGATTTCAGGTTCTTTTACAAAGAAATTAAATTATAAACCCAAAAGCAAGAACATATGAACATGTAAATAAATAAAAGATTTTGCACTGCAGACCATGGGCAGGATCCATGGTGGACTAGAGGAAAAGCATGAGGAGAAAGGAGCAGCAGAGAGGAGGTACTATTGACTGACTGCAACCCCTTATCCCTATCTTCCTGAGCTGCTTGGGATAGGGAAGGAGGTAGATGACTCAGGAATGAAGGACTGAAGCTGAGCCTAAGAAGAAGGGGAAGAGGATGCAGGGAATATGTTTTAATTTACAAATGTTTCTCACTACACAAAACCATTGTAATTGGCAGCAAATTGAATTAATTTTCTCCAAGCCAAGTCTGCTTTGCCCATGACAGTAACTGGTGAGCAGATCCCCTGACTTTATGTCAAGAGCTGAGCCTTGCATTGTATTTTCTCCCCTGCTCAGTTAAGGAGGAGTAAGCAGCTGCATGGGTGTCTGGCTCTTGGCCATGGTGAACCCACCACACCACAATCAGTGTATTAACCTATTTTTCTTTTAAATTAGCTCTGTACTTTTCTACTAATCACCACTAACATAATTTTACACATACCCCCCAAAAAAGCTTCCTATTTTATACATATCGGCTTGTTTCTACGTGTTAAGTTTGTGATGCTGCCAGTGGAATGGGAATCCAAGAGAAAACGGCAAGTTTAAAAAAAAACATCAGTTTTAAAAGATGCAGATGTACATTCTACAAAATCTGATAATTTGGAGTATCGGGACTTTTATATTTGAATACAGGCAGGCAGCAAACATGATGTGCAAAAATACAAATAAAAGAGCATGACTGTCTGATCTTCATCTGCAACATGTCAAAATGGAAACACTGAGAAGATCAGTTGGGAGAACAAAGGTGATCTGGGCCTTCCGGGTGACTCCCCCCAGTTTATATACTGGGCATGATGTGCTGTGGTATGGAATACCCCTTTGGCCAGTTTGGGTCAGGTGTCCTGCCTCTGCCTCCTCCCTCTTCCCCTCCCCCCTGGCAGAGCATGAGACTGAGAAAGTCCTTGGTCAGAGTAAACATTACTTAGCAACAACTAAAAACATCAGTGTTATCAGCGTTGTTCCCAGACTGAAAGTCAAAAACACAGCACTGCACCAGCTACTAAGAAGGAGAAAAAATGACTGCTGTGGCTGAACCCAGGACACTTGTTCAGCTACAGCTTCCTTGTTCAATTATGAGACAGGCCTGAAGTCTCTAGTCCAAGTTTTCTAACAGTTTAGAAGTTTCTCTATTTGGAATTTGTCTCTGAACCTCATCTAGTAGCTGTCAGTAGGAATGACTATTTGTGTTGAAAAGGGTCTACAGGTGAGTTGAAGCAAGGTCAAACAGGGTGCCTTCAGAGTGTCTTACAAGTGTGAGTGAGCCTGGAAAAAGTAATGGAGAAAAAACCATACAGCTGCATCAGTAACTCATTCATAGTATCATAGAATGGTCAGGGTTGGAAAGGACCTTAAGATCATCTAGTTCCAAACCCCTTGCCATGGGCAGGGGCGCCTCACACTAGACCATGTTGCTCAAGACTCTGTACAACCTGGCCTTTAACACTGCCAAGGATGGAGCATTCACCACTTCTTTGGGCAACCTGTTCCAGTGCCTCACCACCTTCACTGTAAAGAACTTCTTCCTTATATCTAACCTGAACTTCCCCTGTTTAAGTTTGAACCCATTACCCCTTGTCCTATCACTACAGTCCCTAATGAAGAGTTCCTCTCCAGTATCCTTGTAGGCCTCCTTCAGATACTGGAAGGCTGCTATGAGGTATCCATGCAGCTTCTCTTCTCCAGGCTGAACAACCCCAACTTTCTCAGCCTGTCTTCATAAGGGAGGTGCTCCAGCCTCCTTACCATCCTCATGGCCCTCCTCCGGACTTGCTCCAACAGCTCCATGTGCCTCTTATGTTGGGGACACCATAACTATACACAGTACTCTAAGTGGGGTCTCACAAGAACAGAGCAGAGGAGCAGGATCACCTCCTTTGACCTGCTGGTCACGCTTCTTTTGATGCAGCCCAGGATACAGTTGGCTTTCTGGGCTGCAAGCGCACACTGAAGCCGGCTCATGTTCAGTTTCTTGTCGACCAACACCCCCACATCCTCCTCTGCAAGGCTGCTCTGAATCACTTCTCCACCCAACCTTTAGCTGTGCCATTCTTAAAGGCTTTTATAATTTATCTTGTTTGTTTACATGGCTTCCAAAGTTCACATAAACTGTATCTACACCAAAGGAAATCACACAGTATTATTTCTACTATTGGCATCTAACACAGTGCAAAAAAAAAACCAAAAAAACAAACAACCAAGCACCAAACTTGTGGTCTTATTTCTAGTGATTAGAAAGACAAACAAAACATGAATCAACTCCCATTTTGAAGATTCATCTGAGAGATACCTACATCTGACCCTAGGATGACACTAGAATGACAGAGTTAATTGCCAGTTTTCATCACAGCCTACAATTTTAAATCAACAGAAGCAAAATTTAGATATTCAAACCTTACTCACCTGTCATAATATAGTTCAAGAATTTCAACTCCAAACGACAACAAAGAGCCCCAAAGTTACATAATCACAAATGTCATCAGGTAGCATCAGGTAGGACAATACAGAAATCCTACCATAATTCCTTTCCTCTTCTTTACATAAAAGGATTTTAAAGTATTACCAGAGGTATACTATCCATGTTGTGCAATTTCCCACAAACCCATTCTGAAAAGTTGAGGCTGATCAAGCTCAGAAAACACCTCCTGCCTTCTTAGTTATTTGCTTCTTGCTGGGTACAGTGGGGGAAAAAACAAAACAAGAAAACACCCAGCTAAACACCCCACAAACCTAAACAAACAATCCCTTTGTACCGGATGCAAAGTTTGCTTTAACAGATTACCCTAGTCAGATGGATCAAACTCCCTCAGTGTGACTGTAAGTTTGTTCCAAACTAGGAAAAACTAGTGCTTTATAAATTTGTTTCGTTGATTCTAGAAAAATTGCAACCACTTGATCTCTCACAGATACTCCTTAGTTCATAAAAAAAATTCAAGGCAGATAAGGACCTCTTCTGCTAACCAAAGTTTTGCTTGTAGTATCACTCTTGTGATCCAGTATTCTTTGGAAAAGAAAAAATTTGTATTGGCTGCTCATTCCTTTTCAAACATATATAATTAGCAGCACAAGTAAAATCCCTGAGGAAATTGTGTGTTTCTGCAATACTCATCACTACAGAAGTCATCACAGTTGCTACTTCAGAAATAAAATTTACTGAAAAAGAGTAAGGTGATTGGATCTATATAGCATCATTTTAGATTAAGACAGAGGAAAATACAGGAGAAACTTCCCCTATAGTGTAAGCATAAAAAAACCCTATAAAGCCATCACAAAATACCAAGCAGACATTCTTTAGTGCCTGCCACTGAGAAGATAAATGCACTACACAGACCTGGCTGCAGATGCGGGCAGCATGGACACATTTAAAGAGGATTCAAAGCTGTATAGGACACTATTTAGAAAACCAGAGCAGTATATTCTAAATCCCCAATTGACAAGAGCTGCACCTGTTACTCTCTGATTTCCAAAAGCCTCCCTCACAAATGTGGAAGTTTTTCTTTATTTTCTAAATGGTTATGCAGTGTCACCAAGTGCCATCTGAGTCAGCAATTACATCTGCATGAATCTTCAAACTCAGAAGGATATCAGATCTCTTCAAAAAAATAACACAACACCCCAAAATTGTATACAAACAATGTTACAGGGAAGGAAAAGCTAAGATGGACAGTACAATAGAATAA
Source organism: Nestor notabilis (assembly GCF_000696875.1). NCBI lineage: Eukaryota > Metazoa > Chordata > Aves > Psittaciformes > Psittacidae > Nestor > Nestor notabilis. The sequence goes on along the minus strand of NW_009917747.1, from coordinate 5,846 downwards.
AATATCCATATGGTAACACAAGAAACATTAACAGTGTAAAAAAATGCAGTAGCCAAGAAAACAAAACCCAAGATTGAACACAGTTCCAAGCGCCAGCTATTGCACCAGCTCCAACTCACAGAAAAACTTCATGCAATTCCTCAGTTGTCTACCTGCTTTTAAACTGAGATATTTTCCACCCCTCAGCTCTGACCCAACACCAGTTCCACAAAAGCTTAGTTAAAAAATCCTATTTTTTTTTTTTAGGTTAAAAAGTACAGATCTCAATTAGTGTATATTTGAAAATGTCAGTCCACATAAATGTCACAGCATAAAGAAAACAAGAAAAAAAATGCATGGAAAGATGAAGTCAACAAGTGTATGAACTGCGTATACGCTGACTATCACACCTCCTGAGCTTCAGCAGCAAAGCCATGCTGCTTCTCATGGGATTTCTCTTTGGGCAAGCTCATAAACAAACTGTAGATAACCTAAGTTTCAAGAATATCACCTCTGCAACCTCCCCACTGCTTGAGGTCAGTTGATCAGCAACAACTGCCAACCTCCTTCAGTACATTGAACATATTCATTCCCACAATCTGTTGCATGTTCACCTGGTCTAAGCTTTGCTGGTCGATGGTCAGTTTTATTTCTCTGAGCCAGGCTTATCCAGCAGGGAATACTGCTTCTCTCCAGCCTAAAGGTTGCCACCCTTCTGAAGAACAGGCCAACATTGCATCAATGTTCTTCAACACAGTGCGTGTCCACTGCAGTTCTACAAACAATACTGTGAATCAGCCCTCAGAGGCACTGAAACCTGCCTTCAGGCTCAATGAGGCATCTGTCAGCCCCATGTAAAATGTGTTCTTCCTCCCAAGAAAACAGTTCCACAGCTGCTCAGCTAGGTTCTTTTAAATGTGTTCATTCATTTGAATAGGTAATAAATCAATCTCATACTTGTACATGAATGAAGCAGGTACGTCATCTTTATGTGCTGCTGGTGCTCCTATTCAGGATTCTTCCTCTCATGTGGACTACCACAAACTACTACAAAAAGTTCACATTACTGTGCATCACAGCAAATTCTACTCCAACAGAATCTGAAGTGTGAATATGCAGATAGATATTATAAGGAATCTACAATAATGCACAGACATTCATAGGTGAACATGGAAAGAAAATGGAAGTAGACTATCAATAGGTAATAGACAGAGAGCCAAAAGAACTTTCTCCAGTTTAAACACAACAGAGAGATAAAATGAATAACAGCACCAAATAAAAGAATGTACATTTTCAAGGATTTTTTTAAAAGGTGGATGAAAAGGGGTCAAGGTCTGAGATCAGAAGAAATTGTACTTGGTTTTGTAGCAAACCCTAGGAACAAATTGCAGACTGATTACTTTCATTTCTTAAAGCCATCAGGATAGAGTTAATACTCAAAAGATCCAGAGCTCATTCAGACTCTTCTGAATTCACCTAAATAAATAAACTGAAAAGTAACACTATGTGATTCAGGGATTAAACAGATTTATTACATTTGCTACTTATTAAAATTTTTGTGGTAAGATGTAATACAGAGCCTGAGTATTTATCAGCTGAAAGCTGTGTTTAACTTTCTTCCCTATCTTTTATTCCAGTCCAAGCTGATAAATAGCTTGTTGGAAATCCAAATTTGTCCAGCATGGAAAACTTCAGCCACTTAGCTAAGATGTCACACCCAAAGACATAAATTTTACTAGATCTTAAGTTCCAAAACTTGCAATCTCCAAATGGAGTTATAAACTGAGAATTGAAATTGCTGGGGAGAAACATGAGGGGAGAAACCAGCATTTAACAAAATGCTGGTTTTGGATAAATTCCAGAAAAAAAGGATTTCAGAATGTGTGCAGTGAGTTATTAAATGAACTTTGAACATCCTCTGGAGTTAGCCTGGCTAGTATAGGGGTTTTAGTTCAGTAGTGCCAAACTCAGAACAAAAGCACACCGCAGGAGGCTTTCACAGGAATTTCTGATCAGCACAGGCTTACAGGACCAAATGATTTTCCAGTGGCTGACTCCTTAATTCCTTGAGAAGCTGGGCCAGATTCTGAAAACAACAGGCCATGTCATCCCAGACTACCTGCCACATTGCAGATCAACATATTCTTACCACAGTCACAGTGAACAAATTATTAAAGAGACATCTATCAACTTATACTGCAGCGAGAAGCACACCCTTCTGTCATTAGTAATTTCCTTGTTTATAAATATTAACAGACAAAATCCTCCTCAGCTGGCAAGGACTGCATCTGCAGGCTGATGCAGCCATTAGTGCTGGCACGGCTGGGACCACCAGTTCCACAGCTCCTCATCCCCAGCAACTGCCAAGCCCTCACCCCACGGGACAGCCTGTCATGCTGCTGGAGCATCTCCGGATGTTTCAGTTGCTGAGTACAGCAGAGACCAAAGGAGAGCATCTTCTGCATTTTGTGATTGTTTGTGAGATCTGATTGGTTTTGAAACTGCTGTTGAGTTAGCAAAAGCAAAACAATAAAAGAGCATCCCTACTTCTGAGCAATAGAGTGTGATTAGCTGTTTAAGAGAAAACTCAAATTTTCAGTTGTTGAGGAAAGGTCATGAGTTTGATCACAGACTGGGAACATAAGCCAAATGAAAATGCAGAAATTGGAGTATTTTTGTAATATGAAATTATATTATTTTGTTAGTTTGGTTTTGGTTTTTTCCAAAAGACAAAGGAAACTTCATGATAAAAGAATCCTTCTGAATGAAAATTGAAGATTTTACACAGTGTCAAACTAATGCATTTCCCCTTTTTCTCCAACAAAATAGATATTTCATTAGAACTGATGTGTTCCTATGTTTGCTCTATTCTGGATTATTTTAATGGATAAAGCATTTCATTGACAATTTTTATTTGAGTTAAGAAGTGTGAACACTTTAAGCACTATCCAAGAGCTGAAAATATCTGGTGTAGTTCTCATTTTTGCCTATGATTCTGTGTGCATCCTTGCTATTAAGATTTGTCAGCCAATGTACATTAAACACATTATCCCTCTCTGTTTGTAAAAGAGCTAACACAAGAGCAGGATTCTAATCTGAATCTCTGACCTGAAATATGCTACATCACTATTTTTATTTACACTGAAATTGGAGGATGTGCCTTACATATGGTACTGGCCACAAAGAAATGGATTTTCAGTTTAGAGCAAAGCATACTAGAAGGCAAATGCCCCATTCAAGAGTGTTTTCTTCAAAAGAACCTTCTACTCAAAATATTATATTATTTCTATGACCATTCCATCATCCCATATGCTATGCTCCAAGGAATTATCATTGACTGGGATTATATGTTTCTTCGTATTCGTATCTGTTCTGAAGTCAGTAACAAATAAGCACACAAAACCATGAACAGCAAGTTATTCCAAGGGGCAATGACAGCACAGAGCAGATAAAATTTTAATACAGTTTACTCTTAAAAACTGCCTAATTCAGTTATCTGACTGACACAATGAGGTCTGTGATATACATAGAGAACAACCGAGGGCAAAAGGGAACAATTGCGTGCTTAAAGGTATCTGTAGAAGAGCGAGATGAGTTAAGAAAAAAATCCACAAACCCCTCCAGAAAATCGTTTCCACCTTCCTCAACCCCCAAACCTACCTGAATTATAACTAATGACCTTATGTGTTTATGCACCCAGTAATATAATTACCCTTTTACTATACAGTTTAACTGCAATTTTTTACAACAGAAATAGAAAATAGTTTTAGTCATAACCATTTAAAGCCTACAGTAAAAGTGCATTTGCTCTACTGACTGGATAAACACTTGCAGCTAAAGCCAGACCTCTTTCAATCGTGAATACTATCTCTCCTGCTTACAGACCATTCAGGAACCCAAGCAGGGACATTCTTGCATTCTGCTAGCACTCAGAAGCTCTGAGAATGTCACGCAGAGACTAGCTATGCAGCTCAGTCATTTGCTTTTTTATAAGTAGCTATACAACAAATTATATCTCAAATTCTTGTTCTTAAAATATCACACTAGATTTACATAGCAATAAATGTATTCTTCAGGAAAAGAATACCTTGTGTACGTGGTCACATGATATCTAATTCCTTTGCAATTTACTATTCCACAGGCTGAGTGATTCTGAAAGGAAAAACATATTAAATCAGCATATATATTGTATGTATTCATACTTATGGGATGGCTCTAAAACTGAGATGTAAATATTCATAATTGAAAATAAAAGCAGCAAAACAAGTTCATGTATATGGAGGAGAAAAAAATAATCTTCCCAGAAATTAACAAATTATTCCAGGAGATATTTGAAAAATAATCTTGGAAGTATTGCCAAATACCTGAGTTATCTTCATGGCTCAATATTCTAGCCAATAACATACCTTCCCCTAAAATCAAAAGGAAAATGCAATTGAGGCTGGAGTCCTCTCAACCTTCCACCTCCTTCATGTTTCTCCCATCTCTCCCACGCACCTACACGTAAATGGAAGATGGGGAGGATGGGGGAGGGAAAGGTAGCTTTTGATGAAGAAAAAAGCACTTGCCAGAGCTTTACTATTTTTTTTAAGTTGGTCTGTACTGTGAATGTTCGATTGCAACATGCATTAGATCCATCTAATTGCAAACAATTTTAAAAACATGATAGGCTAGGCAAACATTCATCAGATACCAGGGATTTATTATAGTGTTGTGTGTACTGTTTCTAAATGACTGAAACATCTGCAATCCCAGTCAATTTATTGGTAAGTAGGTGTAAGAATCTCCAGAAACAGAACACGCAATTATAAAATCATGTTAATATATTAAGGCTTTTTGGCATGTGTTTTGAGAGTTTTACATTCTGTAAAACATTTTGAATGTTTTATATTCATTTCTATCTCATGTAAAGCACTATTTTAGAAACACATTCAGTCATTCAAAAAATATGTGCCTGACTTTCATGTGCCGCCATCCATTCAGCTGTAACACAACAGGCTTCCATGGCCATGAGACCCTGCTGAGTGGCACAGGACTCAAAGGGAAATGAAGAGGATTTTATCACCACTGGCACCTTTTACCATGGTTAGACAGCTCACTGTGTAGCCACTGTTCTCCCATGGTCTCCTGGACACTATTTTTGGTTCAGAGAGAGAGAGATTTTCTACCACCTCCTCATTACTCTTAAGTCACATTTCTAAAGACCTGGCTGATAAGCTTTCCAGAATTTCAGAGACACCCTAAAGAGGTGCTGAGATGAACTTGTTTGCTTATTTATGAGCAGTGCATAATACGGGAGGTAGCTGAGCATGCAGGATCATCCTGACAAAGCATGCTAGGAACCCACTGCTGGTGAACCTTTCAGGTTCCCCTGCAGCCAAGATGCTGCAGGCTTTCCACATTGCTTAGCAGACATGCAGATGTGTGCCCTGGAATGGCTCTGTTGGAGACATGAATCCCTCACCAACTCCAGACTGTCTTTATAAACTGCCCAAGAGCCAGATCAGTTGTTCAAGTTTGTGAAGCAGCTTTTTCAGTAATGCTAGAATAATCCAAGTCCAGAGCTAGATGCAGAAGAAGCAATCTACAAATGGCCTCAGACTTTAATCAGTGAGGAAGCCCACACCAAAGGCATCAATTTATGCTCCACTCTCACTCTATATTTAAAATAGTTTAGAAAAGAACAAAAATATTGTCCATTGAATACTGAATGACCTCAAACTTTGCAATAAAGACCATGCAGTACTTGAAGACTATGCAATACTGAAGCAATGAAAAGTTACATTAACTATTCCTCAAATGTAAAGCTGAAATCCTCTTTCCATTAAAAAAAAAAGCAGGGGTGGGAGGTGGGGGTTGGAGGGTGG
>NW_009917746.1:9292-17367 GCF_000696875.1 Nestor notabilis | reverse complement strand
CTTCTGAAGCAGCTCAACCCCCTTCCTAGGCTATCAGTATCTCTTTTTCAGTGGGAGTGTACCTGGCCTCGGATCCTCTGTATCCCCTTCTCCAAAAGCCGAGGGGTCGACCTCGAGTCTCCCCTGGAGCTTTCTGCCAGAGGCTCCAGGTAGGACCATTCTCCCCAGCTGCAGTGTAGAGCACATTTTTCACATCTGGCCCGGTCCGCACTGGTCCAAGGGCTACTGCATGAACTATCTCTTGTCTAATTTGTTCAAAGGCTTGTTGTTGCTCAGGGCCCCATTTGAAATCATTCTTCTCCGCTACACATGATAGAGAGGGCTTACAATCAGACTGTAATTTGGGATGTGCATTCTCCAGAACCCCACAAGATCTCCGTATCTTCACATCCATCTAAAATCAATCAGGACCTGGGAGGTCAGTTCTTGTCCCAACTCCCAGACATGCTTCCATGACTCCTTTTTTGTGTCTTCTCTCCCATTCCTGCAATTGCAAGAACTGACTGAAAAACTAGTCAAAACACTCATTTTGCAGGGGTAGTTTTCACGTCAGAAGAAAGAGACTATTAAGATGTCTAGTTGGGGAAAGGCTGACATTTCAGCTCAATCCTTATTAGATGTTAAGGTCCAAACCAAAAAGGTGAAAAGTTTGAGTGAGGGGAAAGGCTTCCTCAAGTGGTCAGTCTTAGCTGTGAAATCCAGCACCACAGAAAAATATCATTTATACTTCTGCCCACAATGTGGGCAAGAGCACTGCATTTTACCAGGGGCATTGGTGACACCTCGAGATATAGGAGACACTCACATATGCCTGGTGAGATATCATAGGTCTGCCTTTCCAATAGGATGACTTGACTTTTCTTTGCATTGCTTGTGCCTGTTGCCAAACAATCTGCACTGTCTGGGGCTTCTGCAAGATGGCTGTTCTCAGGTGTCAAGTAGATTTCTCTTACCACAGCTGCTTAAAGTCCTTCTACCTTCCCACCAGTCTGTTCAAAATGTATTGCCTGCCCCTGCAATACACAAGATAATCACCAGCAGATCAACGTCCTGCTGGATATGGGATGTGTTTTCTCGTGCATGTGGTCTTTTAAATCAAGAGTGGATTTGGGGCAGTCAGGGAACATTTGTTTCCTATATGGATTTCAAGTGTAAGAAATGGTCCCCTGTCTTCAAGGGTCAGGGCTAGGTTTAGCTGTGCAATTGGGTCTAGACTTTACTGACAGGGCACACTCACTACTTTTTGAGAGGAGGGGGGTAGGAGGTGGACCACAGTCCAGGCTATGCCTACAGGAACAAGCTGCCACAGATAATCCATTATGTAGCTTTACAGAATGTCAAGTATTCAATTTAAAATGAATGCACCGTATTCTGTCACCCTGTCACCAGCATGAGGCAGGTCCCTCCCTATGGAAATGCTTCTTGTTTAGAGTAAGTAGAGAAGTCAAGTTTGCCAGGTTTCTATTATGCCTTAAGCCTACTGGTATGAGGTAAGGAGTTGAGCTGCAAGACTTTCTGTCCTCTTTCCAATGAATGCACAATGGTTTCTGTTTTGCTTGCAGAGAAATACCTCACTTCTCTTCTTGCTAATCCCATTTGTATTGGGTTTCATTTCTCTCTCTGGTACAGAAGGTTACCAGCATGTTCATGCCCAGCAGGCATCAGTTTGCATCTGTTGTTAAATTCAGAGTACATAGCTGTGCCCTCAATTTCCATTCTTTGGAAACCTGAATGTACCATGATTAAAACAGACTGCAAACAGATGCTTGATGATAAAGAGGTCCCATTAGCTTGTACTAATTACAATTTGTGCTGTGATGATTTTGTCACTGCCTAATGGCTAATCTTTGTAAGGGTTCAACGAATCTGCTAGGCTTTGGGCTTTGGCATAGGCACGATGGGTCTGCAATTTTGATTTGTGGAAGTTTTGGATTCAAAGCTTGCTGAACAGCCCAGAACTGCCCAGCCATGGGAAATGACAGAAAAATATTCAGCCTGTCACAGCCTCGTGCTGCAAATTTGACAAGTAGGAACATCTTTTCTCAGAGTGCATGAGAAGAACAGTAGAGTTGGTTGTGTCCACTCTGCTCTGCTTATGCATTGGAAAATCAGTCATTTGGCTTCTGGATGTGGAAAACCTTCCTTAGTACAGAGTTTAGAAAGGATCCTTCAATTTTATTTCTTTTGTACCAATTAAACTTCAGTGAGCAAGGCATGTGGGGACAAAACATTATGGTCTTTACAAAGAGGTCACTTAAAATCTCTTCTGACAACAGGCAAGAGTAGGTCACAGGATATGAAGGGAAAAGGCAAAGGTGACACTGATTGAATATGGAGGCATGTGTCTGAAGCAGCTTTTTGATGACATTGTTTATAGTATAGTATCAGCTGTTCACGTGCCTCCAAGATGAGTTTGGTGCCCTTAACTCAAGAGAATAAAGGGAATAGTGTCTCTCTTCCTGCAGCAATAAGGCCTGCCCTTATGTCAGTCCTCACTGTGAAGTTTTGGGGATAAACCAAAACAGTCCCTTGGTCTATTCATTGTACATCAGGAGTGACTTCCTCCACAGCAGCCTGAGACTGAAGCAGAGAGACTGTGAACTTCAAGTAAAACAGAGCTCTCTTTCTCTTTAGATAGTGCCCTCCCAAGTGTCAAGAATCATGAGCAGGTCCACATGTGCCCTGCTAACACCCCAACTCTCAGAGAGAGACAGCACACTATGAATGCACCCAAGGCTGCAGCAGCCCTGCAGAAGTAAATATTTCTTCTTTGTTTTCCTGACTGCTCTATCAAACGTTTGAATTCTGTATCAAGAATAAAAGAGAGCTGCAGGCAAAGTAGAAGTTGGTGAGGCATGTGTTGATAACAAACACATCTGTTTTATTCAGTACAGTAATTCTGGATGGAGTTGGATTTTCAGCCCCCATTTATTATAACTCTTAGATTTTGTTTTTGTAAAGCCACTATTTCTGTAAAATGGATAGAAATGGCAACGTGATAGACAAAAGAAGGGGAAAAAAGCTAAGCAGGAAGGTAAAGGCAGTGGTACCTGAGGCTTTATTTCAGACATTCACATATTACTGGAAAAGTAAAGGGTGGGAGACAGGGAAGCTGCAAGAAGCAAGGGCATATGTTGTTATTATTTTAGCTCTTAGGTGTCTTGGGCTTTGTATGTTTGGGTTAGAAATGAGGGATTTCATGGCATGTAGGGCTGTGTTCCTGACATAGGAACGTAGAAAGTATTGAACACCTTTCTTGTACCAGATAAAGCTGTGAACTTTTTGAAAAATAATGTTGACTTCTCAGAAGGGTCATTTAAGAGACCTTTTGTTTCTTCAAGAATTTCAATAATTCGATATTACTTATTTGGCTGAATTTGTTTAATTACAGCCACTGGCATAGTATATGCACTTGGCCTAGGTGATCATTGTAGGTCCCTTCCAACTGAAATATCCTATCCTATCCTATCCTATCCTATCCTATCCTATCCTATCCTATCCTATCCTATCCTATCCTACTCTGCTCTGCTCTACTCTACTCTACTCTAGTCTACTCTGTCGGGGAACTTTTCAGGTTCCCTCCCACTGACAAGGGAGCAAATGTTTTTCAGAAGAACTCCATGAAAGGCTTTACTGGTTTCCTTGCTTTGCCATGCATTTTTTCTCAGTATCACAACCCTTCACACACACACAAAAAAAGGGAAAACAGATACTTGAATTACTTTCAGGGTAATTGTAAAAGGCATTTCTCCCCAGTGTTTTAGTTTTCTCTACTTAAAGATCAGAGTTAGAAATGTGGTGAGGAATCCATTTATTCTTACAACCGGTTCCCCTTGGGGTTCTTGATCTCCCCACAAGTTTGCAGTCACATTCCTACATTGCAACATAATTTTCAAAGAAGAAAACTCCATTGAGGATATGTGCCATGATATATTCCAAGTTATACAGATTTGCTGTCCAGCTCCACACTTGCAGAATTAAGAGCACCTCTGTAAATTTTGGCCTGTAAAGCTAGTGATATTTGTAGGTCTGATAGCAGTTACGAGAAATACCAGAGACTCAGCAGCATATAAAGTGCACGATTCTTGTCAGACCAAGAGGGTTTTTGCCTCTGGTCTGGCAGGATACAACAGCCTCAACTATGGTTTCATTCAGTAACTGCTGAATCAAACCTGTACGTCTGTCTGATTTGCTTTGTCAAATATCAGTGGGAGAAGTTTTTCACCTTACAGTCTTTTCCTCTTTGGGAGGCAGTTTTCATCATGACTTCCTTAGAGTTGCTGTACACTTTAAAAGTGGATATTCTCCCTTTCCTTCGACATACCACTACAGCTACCCATCCCCTGGTTAGTCTAGGGGTTTTTTTTTTGCCTTTTTTACTACATCTGAGTATTCTGATTTTCATTTTGCTGTGTGAGCCCTTTGCTTTTGCCTAAGGCAACACACTGCAGGAATGAGAGAGTGGCTTAGCCAGGTCAGTAAGGACAGCTGGCAAATGGCTGCATGCTGCTGCAAAGATCAGGCATCCAGCAAAGTCTCCCAAACCTTTGATTGGACATTAACACCATTCCCTTTCATGACACAGCATACTCACCTAAGACCAGCATGGCAGAAACTACACCCTAGCTGCCATCATCATTAGCATTTTGGTGTAGATGTCATATTGCTCTGAGGTAATTTCCAGCCGTTGACAAGAACCAGCTGATTGTCTTTTGCTTCCCTGGGGGAAAAGCTCATGCCTGTAAATGCCTTACATTAGTAGCTTTCTGTGACTATAACTAAGCCGTTATTTTTATCGTTTATGGGGCTAATAAGCTCCTGTGCCAGTAGAGAAGGCTGTAAATTTATAGTATCACAGGCAAAAGAGAAAGAGTATTTTTCACGGTGAATGCCAGGAAGAGAAAACAGTCAACTTTGGTAAGGGTCCCACTGGCAGTTTTTCTGGAAAATGTGTATCAGCATCTTCACAGGATCCTTTTCTTATGGGAGCAAGATGTCACCGGAACAGGACTAGCCAGTGTAATCATTGAAAAGGGCTGCTTTCCCTCTGTAGACCCTCTCTAGTTTGCAGTATTCCCACTGCTTTGTCCTGATTTAGGCTGGTCTCCACCTGCCTAACCCAGGAATTAGTACAGCTCTGTCTTTGTTTTCCAGTTCTCTAAATGAAAAAGAAAATTGAAATACAACACTTGCTAGACACTCATCAATACATAACTAGAAATACCTCTGGAATGATCTTTTTGTGCCATAAAGGTTTGCATTCAGACTTGCAATTTAGGACTGGACAGGTCAACCCACAGGAAAACAGCTGAATTGTGCAAACAACTAAAAATATACTACCGCTCTGCTGTCTAGAATGCTGATCTCTTGCAGGGCATAATTGTGCATTAAATTAGATGTTGAACAGTGAGACTTGGATAGGAGATGTGGCTTCCAGGTACTTTCCTGGTATAAGGAGAGAGATTTTTCAAAACTCTACACAGTGTTTTATTTTGTGCATTAATTGTATTGGAAGATGCTTGGCTGTGCTTTTGAAAGGCTCAGTTCTATTTGCTGAAGTCCTCACCTCTACAAATTTCTGTGCATATCATATACTGTATGGTCAGTTGGAGGGATCCACTGAGAGACAGGTTACAGAAACATGACTTTATACTTAATTCTCTAAACATAGTCTTGGCAGGCTAATTTTAGTAGGTTTGAACATTTTATTCAGATTTCAACAGGAAAAGGAAGTAATTTGCTAAACTCCTCTTCAAAATCTCTAGGGAAGGGGAAGGAAAGTAAAATGGCTTGAGTATGAATTCAGTTTGTTCCCATCACTGTTGTTCCCATTTGAATTCATGAGCATGTAGTTGTTTCCACAGCCTGCTGTTCAAACCAGTTGTCTGCCTTGCTTGCTGCCTTCCTCTGCATGTTTGTGCCAGCTACCTGCCAGCTACCTGCCAGCTAAGGGGAAGTTCAAAGCTGTTGTGGGACCTTTAGCTGCAGCATATTCTCTTCACTCTGTTGAAGATCTCATGTCCTTTTGAATCATTAAGCAGAGTTCAGCTGAGGGCCATTGTTCCATGGATTTATCCTGTTACTAATTTCCATTGTTAGTTTGCAGATCACATGGGAAAGTGATTTACTACCACTGTAATAATGCTGTGTCATCGCTGTCTGTTGTTAGTCTGAAAAGCTTCTCCCAGTGAGGTGGAAGTGCTACAAGACATCGTAAACCACAATCTATAAAATCTTCAGTAGGTACATCATCATTTATCATTTTAATCCATCTTCTGTCATACAAAGACAGGCCTTCAATAATCTGTATTTTCTGTAGTTCTCTTCTATCCTAAATGTTTGTACTGCAACTCTTAAGAGCAAATGCTTATAATTTACCTTGTAATCCATGCAGACAGTGAGGGAAACTAAAAAGACAGGGCCTTCAAAAGGTTTTTTCTCATTTCAGAGGATCATTTTCTCTGGCCTGCAGAGCATGTCATTGCAATTATTTGACGTTATACATTATAGCACAGTAATGAAAAAAGACTATAGAGTCTTAACAACTCTCTTAGTAATTAAAGGGATTCCCACAGTATTAGTGACTGTTCTTAGGTCTGTAAACCAACCTGAGGCCACAGAAGAGTTCCTGGAATTTTTGACTGAGACTTCAAAAATCCCTCAAATACTCAGTGAGGAAAATAAATGCATACACACACCAACCCCACCGAAAAACATCAGAAGACACTGATTTGGATGGAAAACCTAAAAACAAGGCCATTCTCATATGACAGTTACTAAGGCCAGCCTCCTGTTGATTATAGTCTCAGTCCCACATCTGACTAGCTGGACTATCCGGTATGTAATGGCCCAAGACAGTTGTGTGCCATTAAATTTTGCAGACTTATTTGGGAGTTCACTCTTTTAGTCCTACTCTTACACTCATCTGACAACTTATGCACTTTACTACGGAGCTCTTTTTCCCAGCCTAGGATATGAGTTGCCAATTCCTGCAGAGCCTTACTTGCACAGCAATCAGTTGCTAATGCATGCCTGTGAATTTTATCATCAAATGGTCCTCTTACATGTTTTGTTGTTTAGATTAAAAGTCCCTTGAACTTCAAAGTAAAGTTCACAGTGCAGACCTCTTAGCATAAGACATGGTTATACAGTTGGAACCGTCATTTGATGATATCTTACAGTAACTCCTTTGAAAATGAGCATCTGTTCAAGAATTATCTAGCACCAAAAATAAATTGTCCAGGTCTGTTTATCTTCATCCTAGTGTCAAACTGTACTCTCAGTTTCATTCAAAGAGAGGCTGCAGTATTTTGTAGGATGTTTTTTCTGGGCATGTAGGGTCCAGCAAACATGCAACAGAAGTGCCATCTTGCAAGAAAGGCATATTATGACTGCATGCTATTTTAGACCCTAATTCTGTAAGTTAAACATGGTGTGTAGTTCACCAGAGATTTGTTTAATAGTACTGACGGTGAATAACTGTTCTGAACTTTTGTGCTAGATCGTGTTAGCTTTGATCATGAAAATACACTTTCGAATGTGGTGTTTTGTTACCCTGGACCTTGTACTTATTAGAGAGAATAAATGTAGCTGTTTTAATGGACTCAGCCCTTAAAAATTGATACTCAGACAGATTCTCACAAGAAGAGAACTTTTGTGTCAAATCCTGCATTTATGAATTCAATTAATTCTGATCTATACCATGATTTCATCTGATTGCTAAGTGTGTGCATTTTGACACTTCATATCTTTCTATTAGCAGGTGCTGCAAGATGTTCAGAGTATTGCAAAATTGGCTGTTAAGAGCAGTTCCCAAGAGCATGATTAGGTGATCACTGGTGGGTGTGAATACACTGCTGCCACTGCCACTGAAATATGGTTGCTGAACACTCTCTCGCTGCTAGTTCACTGTGAACTGCCAGTGAAATGCCAAACAGCCACTTAAGGTGTGCTGATCAGATTGCTGGTACCAGCCTGGTCATGCTCAGATGCACCCCTCTGCTTGTGTTTGTTCATAAAATTAGATTTTGCACCTTTAGGGAAGTATGTTACAAATCCCAGGCCGTAGACTACGT
>NW_009917746.1:0-9278 GCF_000696875.1 Nestor notabilis | reverse complement strand
TGCTGTGAGGGCAATGGAAAGTTGCAGCAGCTCCCTTCCTGCAAACGCCCAAACTTATTGCGTTGAGAAGGCATCCCCAGAAAGGACATCCTGATCAAAGGCTGAGACATGTCTATAACAAAAATTAAGACTGCCACAACAGGAGATCAAAGCTCCACTACAGCTAAAATAGCCCATGCTTAGGAGAATAATTCATAATGTTTGGGGGTTTTTTTGTGGAAATTGTCATAGTACCAACAGAAATGGATGTGACCCCATGGTCCCAGGTGGAAGAAATCCTTTGTGTTGGTTAGTTGATTCTAATTAACATGGGTGCCGATATGTGGTTCGCTGGAGACTGTGATTCCTGTTGACTCCAGTGTCCTGGGTATCACAGGCTGGATGGTACTGCTGGTGGTCTTTTCTGACACACAAGCTGACCAGAGCTGCAACTGAACTAGGGAGGCTACAGGAAACCCAGTACTCTCAAAGGAGTTCCAAAGTGCTATTCAGATCCCACTGTGGGCTTCTTTGAGAGAAGAGGAACTATTTGGACATTTGGAGTATACATTTATTTGTGTATATATAAAATACCATATTTCATATCTTCTGCATTTATGTACTTAGGCATTTGTGCTTCACTCTGAAAAACATACATTTCACACAAATGCTGTCAGAACAAGCCAACCACAGCATTCTTGCATACCAGAGAATTTAGGTGGGAATCCGTTTCATGAGGCATAGTTAAATCTCATCCTACAGCACTTAAGTGTAGTGGATTTTCCTATACAAAGCAGAACCAGGTGTCTAAAAGTGAAAGAAAGGTTTCCCACCTCCTGAGATTCAGCTGCCTAAACAGTTTTACCAATATTCTTCCAGAAGTGTTTTAAAGTCCTGATGCATATCACCTACACAGGGGTTTTGTGATGTGAGAGAGTGTGTATATTTACACATACTGAGAGAGATTCAGTAACTTGCCCAGTCATGCTGGGGTCTGTGATGAAAGCCAGTGTGTGAATCCATATTCTTAAGCCAAGGTTCTTCTCACACGGCTTCTTTTAAATTAATCAATCTATCCTCTTTTCTCCATCTCTCTTCCTTGTCCACATCATGTGTGCAGAAGCATTCTCTAAAACGGATCTTTCAAGATCTACTTCAGGCTTTACTGGTTCTCATAAAAGCATCAAAGCATCACTAGTTCAGGCATGCATAACTAATGCATCATTATATGGTAGAAAATGCTGCAGCCTGACATAAAGAAGGATGTATTTGTTGACAGAGTTCTTTATTTTAAAAAAAATAAATCATTAACAAGTATTAGCATTGTGCCATCATGCCCACTCGGACATGTATTTGAAAACATAGACTTTGCTTTTCTTTCATCTGGTTATGTTCCAGATCAGGAGGAACGTGAACAACTAAACTTACAGTCCCCCATGTTCAAAACATGAAGCTCTGGGCATGTTTTAGTGGCCAACTGCAATAGATCTGGCTCAAATGTCTGTGAAAGCCAGTATTTTCCACTCACAGAGGGCTCAGCTGGTTCTATTCAGGCTTGAAATAGAGAATAAAATAAAGCATTTGCCTTTGGGCAAAGGCATGAATGGTATTCAATAACAGCCATCCTGCTGGACAATTTTGTCCCAGGTGTGTAAAACCCATAGGTAATTCCCTTGCAGGAATAAATGAGTAACTAAGGGCAGCTGTGTATCATGGATACTGAGCTTGGCTTCTGCAAGGAATTTTCAATTGAGAGCCATGCTGAGCTCAGAAAAAAGTTTGCATGTATGTAAGAGTTTTGCAAAACAAGGCTGAGGAAATAACTCAATTAGGTCCCAGTAAAGAGTATAATCTCTTTCTCCTTAGACTGGTAACTTTTGGGGAACATGGTTACATGGAGAGTCTATACAAAGCACACATGGGAAAGAGAGGCTAAAAACCAAATAATTGGTTTGATGGACACTAAGAAGCACAGAAAAAGAGGGAGTTAATTCAGTTAGTAATTATTGTAGGCATTACCTGTAAATGCTGTAATTCCTAAAAAATGTCAGCATTCATGTGCAACCAAACAGATCAGGTCTGTGCGTGTGATAGTGCAGTCAGCAAAAGCTTGGGCCTGTGTCACTAGGACAGAATAGTTTGGGATTTTGCTGAGCCAGCTCCTGGCAGTTTTCACAGTTAATTCATTTATAGCTGTAATTTAGAATTTATAAAACCCTTTGCTCATGTAATTTAATGTAAGAGTTACCCAACATCAACCAAGATTGGCTTATGATAGCATGAGGTATTTTGAAAGTCAATAGGAAAAAAAAATATCTGCCTTGTACCAGATCTGCAAGACTAAAAGCGATTTGGACTATGCATATTTTTTGATGAGAAAGAAAATGATACATGGAGCTTGCAGGAAGGGTAATAATAGCAGCTGAACCAAAGGCTATAATGCCTTATTTTGGGAAATGAAGGAAGATGTTACTAGATTTGAAAGAAAAAGCATCTCCTTGCAATACACATAGAAGCCTACTGCAATGAGAAATGCAGTTTATGACATTGATAATGCCTCTATTTTTGTATGTGACAGACATTATTTAATAAAATCCAAGATGAACATGGAAGGCAAGTGAAATATGTTTTGCATATTATTGGAGCTTAGCTGTACTGGCTGTACTAAAGTAAAATATTTTCTAAAAGTAATTCTTCGGGTCAGTGTTACATTTTATGTTAATAGCATTTATTACAATGTGAGGGAAAATCTTTTACCTGATAAACTTTTGTGTGTGTGTGTGTGTGGCCATGGATACTAAACGTTAGGCGTTAAAATATTAGCGGAACTTTTAAAAAAGGAACCCAAGACACCTACCATTAGAAAAGAAAGTAAATAATTCATATTCCTGGCAGTTAAAGTATCTAGTGGTATTATATTTCAGATTTATATGCTTTACTTTAAGATTGCACCACCTTTAAATGGATCCAAGTATCTCCCACTTCAAAGGATTTTGCAGTTACAAATTCTACTCTTACAAAGCTCAATTTACCTCCATGCAGAGTTATTAAAATCAGGCTGTTCTTGAAGAAAAATAACAAAAAAAACCCTTTTAAACTGCCATTATTGTGGTAGAACTGAATGAACTGTCTGCAGCATGTCATGGCCTATTCACAAGTGTCTTTTTGCTTTAGTAAGGAATAAGAATAGTCCCAGTCTAAGACAGAGTTTTTTATGGAACATAAGTCCCTTTCCACAGCCAACTGCCTGCAGGTAGCAGCCCAGCAGTCCCACAAAGGACCACAATGATACATTAATCCCTTACCACAAACAAGGCATTGCATTCATTCAGTGTGTCCTGTGTCAAGTTTATGCAGTCCACGTGAACTGTAGGCTAGCACAGTTATCCATATGCACCTGAAACACCTTGAGTCAAGTGGGATTAGACATAGCTTTAGTTCAACTACTCCTTTAACTCATTAGCCACTCCAATTAATGAAATATCTTGGACCTTATTTCAAGCTAATTTACTGCTAGGCTTTGATTCCAGGCTGCTGGCTCTGTTAGAGACTCACAGTTCCTCCTGGAAAGGACAGCAGGAGGTGTCTTATCCAGACTCCTGCTCAGAGGTGGTCACCACTTCAGTCTCCTGAAGAATGTCATCACTGTTTTGAAGCTTGACATACCTGGATTTCAAATACTGTGGGACTTTGCAGAGGTCATGCATCCCAGAAATTGCAGGCTAGTGTAGTAAAAGGTAAACTGAGGGCTGACAAAGGAAGTGGAACTGCTTTGATGTGTGCAACAATTAAATACGTATTCTTCAGCCAACATATAGCCAGTGCCATTATAGCATGACACCTCATACAAAAAATTGTCAAGGTCCCTTTGTCCTCATGTTTTTGCAACAGTAGGTATCAGTTTCCAGTGCTCCAAAGTCACTTTGTGCAAACTTTGAACTGATTAGTAACCACTTGCCATACAGAGCTTGGAGACAGTCAGCAAAGGACAAAACCATCCTCTTTTCAGTAAGATAATATTTGTCATTCTATTTGTAAACTTTCAGTCTGGATCCTCAAATAAGAGCTCACTCAAATGAGAGCAAAGAACAAGCCAAGAGATTAAAGTCTTAAACTGTCAAATAATTAAAGTCATAGGCTCTGAACAGGTATATTTTTGTATTGCACATTATAATTTTTCTTAACCATTAGACAAAATCATCCTATCACCTCTCCAGCTGCTAAAATCCTTCCTCTGCCCCATCAAAATCAAGTACTTTTTTTGTCTTAGATTGACTACACACGCTAATTAGATGGCCTAATTAGCATGTCTACTAAAAATCCAAAGAATTATTCTCAATTTTTGAAGAATACTGTTTCTCTTTTACACCTGGAAAAAAAAAGGTTCATGTGCCAAAAAAGTCTCATGTGCCAAAAATCATGTCTGTCTTTTCCCAGTAATATTATTTGGCCCAGTAGAAGACTTAAACCCCTGCTACAAACCTTACTATCATTATGTTATGAGCTTCATTAACACAACATACTCAGAAAAAGTAGAGGACAGGATGACCACTGTTTAAAATGGCACCTGGAGGACATAACAGAAAAGAATGACTGTATACTTGCCTTTTTCACTAACATATTTTCTGAAACTAGCTGTTAATGATAGAATACTATGCTAAATGGAACTTTGGTTTGAGTAGGGGCACCTAATACTGTGTGCTTACAAATCATCTACTGACAAATATTCACCCCTTGCATAAGTTTTTCAACAAATCACTGTTTAATCATATCTTGGTTAAATAAAACCAAAACCAAAACAAAAACAAAAAAAAAATAGTCACAGTTTTGTTTTCTCTTATAAACAGGATAAAAGAAATTTATACGATTTTATGGTTAGCAGCTGAAAACAGAGAGCACAAGTCCCTGTGTAAACATGCATTTGCCACAGACTTTCTTTTAGAGCAAAAATAAATCAACAGTCAAAAAATAAATAACTAGAAAATAAATATCATTAGTCTGGTCAGAGAAGTGCCCAAATGAACGTTACATTACTACTGTTTGATGGTATGAGCCAGTTTTTAATTAGGAATTATTTTACGTGAGCAGCATGTCTAAAATGCAAAATATATATTGCCTGAGTATTGGATTACTATTCATATTAGCTTGTTCTTGTCATTCACTGTCCTGCATATGACTACTAAAATTGGTGTTTTCTAGTCATATACAGACTTCTGCAGGACTACAGAGCAAGAATAAAGCAGAGCTTAGAATCTCTGACTAAAAAGAGAAAAATGTATTTCTTTATGGTGTGTTATGATGTGTATGCTTTTCTCCATCCTCATTAAACTACAAGTATTTTGGACCTGCTTCTGTTTTGCCTTGCATTTGATGTGGTTATTTACAACAGCACAAAGCTTGGATTTAACCATCTTTTTAAGGTGTTGAGTATTTTTTTGTTGATTTAAGGAGTATATATTGTGCAGATCAGTGGAGGACTGAGTCTTTTCTGCTTATCCAGGAGCAGACATACCAATTAGCTATTTGCCTTTCTTTCATCATCCTGATGACTCTCTAGATGCCAACTGAAACTGAGAGTTAAGAGAGACCTCTTTGTACTCTGACAGCAAGATCAAATGGTTGTAAATCTAATTGGTTTTCAAAAGCTCTTTCTAGGGAACAGGTAGTCACTTTTATTAATCATACAATCAGAGATTATCATTACAAATTAGAAGATACACGGGAGACTTTTGGTGGAATAACTAAAAGGAATTGTGTGTTGTGCAAAGTTCTTTTTTCAGTCAAATCAGTGCAACCACAGTTTTGTAAACAGAAGGAAAATTTGGCCGTAGGTGTATTATAAAGATTAACTGGTTTTGACTGCAATTACAAGTAAGTATTATTTTAGGGGTAATATAATTACTGAAATCATATGTGACTTTCTCTAGGTTTTGGTTTTTTTCTGTTGTTAATAATGTCCTCTTTCTTCTCATAAAGCTGAATTTTACTGCCATGTTGCTTCCAAGAAAAAAACTATTTTCACAGTTCTAGTATGATATTTGATGTGCAGTTTCTTCTTTTCACACTTTTGTTTTTAGAGCACTTTTGAAAAGCAAAAGAAGTTTTGCTGCAAGCATACTGGAACTCTTACCTATCTCTCTTTTGGCAAGTGCAGCTGGGCATGTGCAGTAAACTTGCTCCTTCACCTATGAAATAATTGTGTATCACCTACAGCAGTTCAAGATGCTTTTTACAATTACACATAAAGGATATCTTGCAAATGCTGTGATTCCTTTCCATCCTTTGGCTCTTAGTCATTCTGATGATATGCCCTGATCATTTAAAAAAATTACTATAACTCCTGATCAGAGACCAAAACCCAAACAGAATAATTGAGCCACAATATTAATATTGATAAATATGCAAGCACATCTAAATTTTGCTTTGCTTGGTACATAGAAAACCTCAGAGCTATTTGTAATTTTCTCATCTCAAAATTACTACACAGGAAAACAGATTGTAGTTGAAATCCAGTAATTTGTAGAAAAATACCTTTATTTAATTTGTTTGTTTGTTTGTTTGTTTGTTTGTTTTCAATCTTTTAAAAGCTGCTTTCCCAAATGGTACATTTTCAATTATTTTTTTAAAAGCTTTTTTTTTTTTAATCCAAGTGTATGAACGTAGGTGACTTAATTCCTGATAAAAAAAGTTGCAGATGTTTAGATTTTAAATTGGCATAAAAATTTACATGTGAGCAAGTGAAATATTTATTTTAGTATTTTTAAATTATTAGTGTTGGTCAACGTAAAAGTACTTTTAAGTTCCATCCAAATGCAAAATCAAATGCCAGTATTTCTTCCCATGGGTAGAAAATTAGAACATTGCTATCTTTGCCAATGTACATAAGTACCTTCGAAAAAGAATGCAAAAAATCACAAGGTATTGACCATATGCATTTAGAAAACACAGTTCATTACACACTGTCTGAGTCTAGCATTCATTACCATGCCACTTATACAAATATCTCTGCTTGATGAGAGAAAATACCTAATAGCAGGTGTGTGCATGTCTGAGTATGTATATGTGTGTGTGTGTACAGGTGGGACTGTCCAGGATCAAAGCACAGAAAACCAGAGGACTCTTCCTCAGCAGCTGATGTAGATGTAGCCGGTGGCTCAGATGACAATATCAGGCTGTCTCCAAACTGTCTGCAAGATTAAATATGCTTTTGTACTCCTACCTGTAAGAAAGTTTCAGCTAAAGGCTGCCCTCGGGATGAGCAAGTTTGCTTCAGATACATGTGGCTGGTGGAAGGGACATGAGTGGTAAGCTCTGGGAAACCCTCCTCCAAAGGGGAATTGATGTTTAAAGGCAGATCTGATTGATAAGTAATTCTGGCAGAAGACTGATCTTTTGGTACCTAGAGCAGTAACCAGCCATGGGAATGAAATGTAGTACCACTAGATATTTTTTTTGTAACAGATATTTTGGAGAGGGACTCTTCATCAGGGACTGTAGCAGTAAGACAAGAGATAATGGGTTCAAACTAAAACAGAAGAAATTCAGGTTAGATGTAAGGAAGAAGTTCTTTACTGTGAGGGTGGTGAGGCACTGGAATAGATTTCCCAAAGACGTGGTAAATGCTCCATCCCTGGCAGTGTTCACGGCCAGGCTGGACAGAGCCTTGGGTGACATGGTCTAGTGTGAGGTGTCCCTGCCTGTGGCAGGGGGGTTGGAACTACATGATTTTAAGGTCCTTCCCAACATAATTATTGTATGATTCTATGGTTCTATGATAGTGTTCCCTGATCTACCATAGGCTGCTTCAGAGCTCTTTGGTGGATTTCCAGTCCAGGGGAAACAGGCAAATCATTCAGGCTCACTTTCTGCATAGCACAAGCAATAAAGCTTTGCTCTGGTGTTTCTGCTAAGATTCAGCCACCCTGTAAATACACTGGAGCAGGTTATGTTGACTGAGAATGGCTTAAGAAGGCTTGGGTTCCAGCTTGGTAGCATGGATGTGTTAACAGGTCTGAACTTTAGAAAACCACAAGCAGTGTTCTCCTTCCTCTATGTGTGACCATTTCTGTGCTACTACTGTGCTAAATGAGTAGCCTCAGTGGTGTTTGGTAATGTTATAAGTGTTTATCAAAGAGTGGCAGCAGGAGGAACCGATCTTTTGCCCACCATAGCTGAAACAGAACAAAACAGAAAGTGTGATAGCACGTGTCTCTCTGCATTACCAGGAGATGCATTGCACTTTTTGACTTCAGTGGCTGACCATTAACACATGGACTGCAGCACTCTGTGAACCTAAGTGTTGTGGTAAGCTCTGGTAAGCTCACAAGTCAGGAAGCCTCCTCACAGGCCTGATAAGTGCATTAGTTAAATGCTCCCATCAGATGCAACACCTGAAAGACTGAGCAGGCCTTGGGCATGCATTTTTAGCTGACAAACCATCTAAGTTTAAGCAAACAACCTCCCTTGGAGTAGGTGAGAATGTGTCCCTGTCTTCTCAGCATGGCATGACTGAGTCAGTGCTCCAAGTTCAACTTGCCTCCTCGTAGAAGGCTGTGCCAGTGCAAACTGTGTAAAACGTTGTTCTGATCTTGCAGCTGATTGCAACAGATGCATGACAATTGGGCAGTCAGTCCTTTTGTTTCCACCCAGGCAGATACTATAAATCTGAGACTCGCATACTAAAGGCTTCTAATATTAAGATGTAGGGAGACAAGTAAAAAGTGACAGATACCCAAACTAATTAAAACATCAGTAGTGGGCAATGTTGATTCAGTACTACGATAGTGAACTAGAGACATTTGAAATAGTAATATTCAATTTCAGTTTTTCACAGGAAAAATGACATAGTTACATTCTGGGTAACTCCCCCCAGTTTCTATAATGGGCATGACGTGCTGTGGTATGGAATATCCCTTTGGCCAGTTTGGGTCAGGTGTCCTGTCTCTGCTTCCTCCCGGCTTCTCCTCCTCCCTGGCAGAGCATAAGACTGAGAAAGTCTCTGCTCAGAGTAAACATTACTGAGCAACAACTAAAACCATCGGTGCTATCAGTGTCGTTCCCAGGCTGAAAGTCACAAACACAGCACTGCACCAGCTACTAAGAAGGAGAAAAAATAACTGCTGCAGCTGAACTCAGGACAGTGACCACCCCTTATTCCATACCATTCATGTCATGCTCAGATCCCACATTTTTCAATATACCATTGCTTTTGTCTCATATATATAGATATATATACACACACCCACACACACACAAAGAGAGATACTACTCCTTAGTCCATGGACCAATTCCTATAAAGC
>NW_009917745.1:0-29825 GCF_000696875.1 Nestor notabilis | reverse complement strand
TTTTTTTTTTTTTTTTTTTTTTACATTTTCCCTTTTACTGAGTTTTATTCCCTTTTTATTGCCAATAACAATCTATAGTAAAATGATTCTGGTGTAATTCTGTGTGTTGCAAATTCCCTGCTAGTAAATTGCTACTTTTTTTTGTTTTGTTTTATGTTAGTTTATTGGCAATACATCTGAGAATAGAGTACAACAGATTTTTTTCTTAATTTGTTGGACTTATTATTATTACTACTGTAAGATTTAAGACCTAAGTTCTAGGAGTTACCTGTTCATCTTTAAAATTTACCATGTACATTTCAAACAAGTTTCTATGGGGAATAAAGTCTACTATCAAGAATTTGAAAAACAAACCAGAAGACAATTTATTAGCTTATTGGTTACAGAAGCTTTAATCGCTTTTGAAGTACAAGACATATGGGAATTAGTAAAATATCTCCAGGCACCAATGAGGTTGGAATACCAATAAGCTGATAAAAAATCAGACAGGGATGCGAAGTTGTTTGGGAGTTCCCGTTCTCTCTGAACTGTCATCTCACATGATATGATCCGTATCTTAGTAACATCAGTGTGAATATAAGATGAATAATCCTGTGGAAGTGGATACTGGCATCTAGTCAAGTTTTTGAAATATTACTAAAGGAAAATTGTAAAGGAGTGGGGGGGTAAATTAATTACTGGTAGAGAAAGAAGGAATCCAGGAAAAAAGAATTAAGTCAGAATCCTACTGAAATAGATCATAGAATCATATCTTATAATATAGAGGAAGACTGCCCAAACATTCATAATTCCAGACACCAAACGTCTAAAAATCATGAGATTTGAGAGCTAGCAAAAGGCTGTAATTCTTCCTTGTGAGGTGGGACCTACTCAGGTCTTCAGAGCTGTAAAGGTTGCACAAAGATTACACACTTTTTTTCTTTCATGAAATCTGAGATATTTACATAACCATCATTTTCAAGAGCTAGATATTTACATAAAATACCAGCTATTAAGAGATTTATGACAACAGCATGAGAGCTGGCAATGCTATATGTGCAAATTGTTAAAAAGAATAAACAAAATGAAAATTATATGTATGAGTTGCTAGGGTCCCTCTGCTGCTGTAATATCGAAATCAAGTGGTATAGTATTCCTTAAACTCACCATCACTCATACTTACTTGCTATGACTTAGGAAGCTATCCTGATAAAATGTATGCTCTCACAACCAGAGATGTAAGAAAAAGAGGTGTGAATAGCACTTTGTTGAAAAAAATAGATTTTTCAAATTTAAATATTACTTTTGTCTCTGGCATTCACTTTTATGATCCAACCAATATTTTGAACTTCTTTTTACTACTACATTCAGTAAAAACATATTCTGAGATGATAAAACAAGGATAGCTTAAATATTGATAAGTAAAAGTGAGTCTGAAGCCTGCATCTATTAAGAGCAAAAGATGTGTTTAATGTAGTGCTCTTTAGTTGTCTCATTAAGGCGGTGATGAAATTCACACTGCTGAAATCAGAGAGAGCTTTTCCATGATGCCAGCATTTCACTTACAAATTCAACAACCACTGTATTTCAGAGTGTTGGCTCAGCTTTTCCTTTTACTCTCTGTTCCATTGCCTAGAGACTGCTATCATATAAGGAGGTGAAGCTGATCCTGAACTGATTGATGATCAGTGATCCTGAACAATGAAGTTATCAATACAGTTGACCATGCACAGGAACCTGGATGGTGCTATTTGACACCCAGGTGCCCAGCACCCAGGATCCCACAAGGAGCTGGCAGATAGGATACAGGAGGCCTCTGTCTTTCTGGAGTTGCAGGCCAGGGTGAGGGAGGATATGGTAGCCCAAAGAGCACTGGACATCTTTGGTTAGGCAATGCAACTGAGCCTTACAGGCTGTATCTTCATGTTGATAAGGAACCTCCTTTTGCTCATTTATCACAATGAACTTGGAGCTGTGCTCTGCAATCTACCACCAAGTACTTTCTACCTGAGCCAGAAAACAGATTTGTTTTTGTCTGTAGGCATTTCGAGGAAGGACCATCTTTGCTGGAGTTGTGTATTTGTGTTAGAGGAGACTGTGCTGATCATGGAATCAATAACAAGTCTTTACTAACTATTTTTGTATCATCTGCTAAAAGATGAGAACTCGAATTAATTTACTGCCAAAGCTAAGTTGGGTTTTGGAGACTTCTGATAGCCTCAGATATTTGTATACTGAACATATACTGAACATACTCTTGCAGTATATGTATCTTTACAGAGAGGAAATTCAGCATATTGTGTAAATATTTTGTGTAGCTAATGTTAGTCCCCCAAAAAGAAAGTGAACTCCGTTAGAAATCACATGCAGGATTCTGCACTGCACTTTATTTTCATGTTAAATTTCCCCATGGTTTCCTTTACTACTTTATTTGGTTTAATTGTCTTTTTGCTTATTTCAAAACACCACAAGCTTTACAATACACAGCATCTTTTAATGACAGTGTTGTTTTCAGTTTTGCTCAAATAAAAGGTGGCATTTAAATTCTATTGAAAGAAAAAGACCAGACGATAAAAGAAGGTTTTGTCTGCTTGTTGGTTTTGTTGACATTTGCCAGAGTGTATTCTGGAATGTAAAATACAAAACACAGTGGTAAAGACTACACTAACACTATGATGCATTATGAAAACCTTTTATCACATTGAGAAACAAAGACAGGAGATTATATCACAGTTTAATGGACATAGAACAGTCAGCCATCTCGCTGTGATTAAGAGAATACCGTTTAGGGGTTAGAGCAAGTTATTCCAGGTCTGTGTGCCATGTTTTCTGCTGGAAAGAAGAATTTATCCTGCAGAGAAGCCTGACGTGACTCTGCTGTGGACTAATGAAAAATACTGCATTGTGAGCATATTCACTTTACGTTTTATCTCCTTTTATAGAATCTTATTTTCTTTCAGCAAACAAGCAATAATATATTGTGCTAAGACACTTCCATTTGAAATATCTGCTGCACAACCAGAGTGGGAGCACATGATCATGTTTACTCACCTTCTGCTGCTCATATATGGATAAGGTCAATGATGAGTCAGACTTGAGCTCTGTTTAAACCTGCATTCTAATCTCAGTTTACTTAATTCTTGGTTGAAAGACAAGCCAAAATTTTGTCTTTTCAGACTTATCAGAAACATTACATGAAGGTAACCTCCAGGGCTATTCTTCATATAACTCTGTTAAGCACTTTTTAATAATTCATAGGCAGCTAGAGCAAGACAGTCACAGAGAAAAGCACCACATTGTTTCTCAGTAAATTAATGTTCACTGTAAATCAAAGGCACTGAAGATACTAAAACAAAACTAGTATATAGAATTCATTAGTTGTGCTTTAAAATGAGGCATAGTACTCTTTGAGAAAGGGTTAGACACAAAGTATACTTGTATTTTCATTCACCTTCTACCTGCTTTTATTGGTTGAGTATAGTACACCACTGCATGCCGTCAAATGCTTAAAGAGAGCAGCTGTATGCATTTACATTTTGCTCAAAAAAAAAAAATCTGCTGTTCTTTTGATGCATTATTTTCTAAAAATTCTACTTTCTAGCTATCCATATTCTGAGCAGAAAGCATATCTTTTGATTTCAAAACTTTTGGTTTGTGGGAACAGTAGTTTATTGAATAGGATTTTTCAATTTTATTAATTTATCTTTGTCACAAGATTATAATTTCTTTTACAGTTATTGCAAGGTTTGTTATGAATGTACCATTCTACTCTTTGACAACTTTGCAAGCAACTCAACTGTAAAATTTCTCTTGAGACAAAGTTTGGCTTCCAAAGAGCGTATCAACACAGGAGGGTTTATTCAAATTAAAACACAGGAGTAGCTTTAGTTTCTTATGACTAATGACAAACTAAAAAACTAAAAAGTAAGCAATGGGAACATATAGAAACTGTTAACCTGACAGCATACAATAACTATGGATTAGGTTCTCACAGACTTTGAGAATGAAAACAACACTCATTAAAGAATTCTGCCGACGTTAGAGACATTGTGTCATATGAAAATTAGGTACTTATTTTAACGAAAGGTGAGATCACTATGATTATGGATTCTGAAGCATTAAGGAGATAGCAAATATCAGCTTCTTGATATTTAGACATAATGTTGCTGTCCCTAGAAGAGGGATTTTATGTGTTCATGTTCCTCATTCTACCTTTATGTGCACCAACTTGCTTATTTCAGCATGAAAGTACTTGTGAAATACAAGGTGCAAAAGATACAAGTTTATACATGAATTTATACACCTCCCTGGGCTTTTTTTTTTTTTTTTTTTGTCATGAATCTGTAATATTGCCCAAACAGTTGTAATATTATAGAAGAGGAGATATAAAGGATTAAATACATGAAGCAATTCTTTGGTCTAGTAATTGGCTTTTAGTGTTGAAGCTATATTGATTTTCATCTTAATATTTAAGTAGTAAATTCCCTTTTGTGATATGATATGAACCACTTTCTCTGCAGCATCTATTTGACACAGTATTCTTGTGTTATATTCTATAGAGTATGGTTTTCTACTGCTGTATCAGCACAGGAGATTCAGTATATTGTAGCTGAATTAAGAGTCTATTAAGTATGAAATACCTGATTCAGTTTCATATTTTAACATTAAAAAACCTAAAAAACTAAACCCAAACTTGCTATTACATGGGCATCAACAATGATATATAAACAAGGATTTTGGTGCATAAAAACAGTTCATAACGCAAACAGGGTTTATGAAGTACATAAATTTACAACATAAATGCAAGATGGTGCAAAACCCCAAGGATGTGAAAGTACATTACCTTTGATTTTAAAACCAAGTAATTCTTGTTTGCTGGAAAGAAGCATCAGCCATGCTTACACTGCATAACAGAGTGCAGTACAACAGCAGCAGAGCTCACAGAGACCTGATTGAAGTTACTAGGCTCAGCGTTACATCAGGTAGATATGGCAACATGCACCTTAAATGTGTGCTGGCTGAACCAGCCTGTTGCTCCAGGTCGGCAAACACACTGAATTCATTATTACCTGAGCACTACACCAGGCTACAACCATGTTAATGAATATGTTGCACATACAGTTTATATTTGAATGAAAGCTGGTTCGCATAATTACAGTTTGGGGTTTACATAGGTGGTTTTTTCCTTCCATCCTGAGGTGTCTTTCTCTGCTTTTTGCCAGTAAGGCTACAACCAGATTGATCCAAACTGATATGTCATGTGAAAGCTTTGCACCAAGCCTCAGTATGTATTACTGTGAGGTCAAAGAATCTTGTCCTTAAGGAACTGTTTGTCCCAAAAGAGCATAAATCCTAAGCTGCAAGAAAGGTTTTCAGCTACCAAAGTAGATGTAGTACAAAGAAAGGGATTTTTTTTTTAGGTACTTTTCAGTAGTAGAATTTAGACTCAAAATTCAGTTCAGCCAAGAGACATGAAAGGCCAACCTTTTACCACAACTCTGCTGTAGAAGTGCTCCAAAGTAGAACATTTGTATAATAACTGCATTAATTAGCTACCTGAAGTTTCATTTGGTTTTCACTTTATATATCCATGTATTTATTTCAACAATCAAACATATATAGAAAAAAATACTAAAATGGAAAAATAGGAAAATGGAACATCATTAATGTTGAAGTAAAACAGTGTTTGTATAATAACATAACAAAAGTGAGTCAGTAAAATAGAGGAATTAATTGTTAGATTTAAAACAGAAGCAAAAGTAAGGCTTCCTGCTCTGTTTTGTGCCTTTCATAAGTACAGTTAAAGCAATTTTGAATTAAGATATTTTTTTAGTTTAAATTCAGGCAGAAAGGTAGATCCACCAGTTGTTTTTTTAAATCAAGAAACACAGCCCCATTCCTGGGCTTTAGTGTTGCTGTATGTACCATCTCCTTCTGAGAGGACTCACTCTGAAAAGAAACTGGCTTTTTGTTACAAGAACCAGCACTGCAAGTACAAGCAGCTTCTCACTATGTTTGCAGTCTGCTTCCTGTTGTGTTTGCTCCAAGTGCACCGCTCCTATAATATGGGAGGCTTCCAGTAGTCAGGATGCTATTGATTCTTTTCTGCTCACCCTGTCATGCTCCAAAGAAGGAAAAAAGAGGTCACTACATCCAATTTCTAACATGTGTTCTGGTATCTTTCCTAAATGGAGGAAACTTTTATAGCCAAAGCACTTTGGTATTTTTACTTGTGTTCATAAAAAAGGCCAGTGAAGTCGTCTAATGGGTGGCCTGCTTCCATAACACGTGGCCAGCAGTGTGAGGCTGCACAGCACTTGAAACCTCAGTACTTGCATGGATGCTGGAGGACATCCTATTGTTCTACAGCTGTCCTTAGATGTGCTAGGTACACTTTCAGACCAGGGAGCTGGATATGAAAGCAGCTTAAAATCAGTTGTGCCCTAAAATGAAAATGGGATGAGGATCAAGACAGAGGCACAAAAGCCATTGAGTAACTCAGCCATCCCTGACTAGGAAGCACATTTTGATAGTTCATAGTCAGACATGTCAGTCACACAGAAAGCCAGGGATCAGGTCAGAAAAGCCAGAGTCCTGATAGAATTAAATCTGGCCAGGGATGTCCAGGGCAATAAGAAAAACTTTTATAGGTAAGAAACACTAGGGCAAATGTGGGCCCTCTGCAAAAAGAAATGTTTTTTTATTATAACCTTTTATTATAACCTTTTTATTATAACCTAAATGGTTAATTATTATAACCAAAGAAGCCTGGTTACCAAGAAGACAGAAAAGGCTGAGGTACTCAGTGACTTTTCTGCCTTGGTCTTCACCAGCAAGTGCTCCAGCCACACTGCCCAGGTCATAGAAGGCAAAGCTAGGCACTGGGAGAATGAAGAACTGACCACTGTAGGAGAAGAAGACCAGGTAAGAAACCATCTAAGGAACTTGCAGGTGCATGAGTCCATGGAACCTGATAAGATGCATCCGCAAGGCCCGAGAGAATGGACAGATGAAGTGGCTATGCCACTATCCATGGTATTTAAGAAGTTGTGGCAGTCCAGTGAAGTACCCACTGGCTGTAAAAGGAGAAACATAACCCCCATTTTTAAAAAGGTAAAAAAGGAAAACCCAGGGAACTACAGGTCACTATCACCTTTGTGCCCCACAAGATCATGGAGCAGATCCTCCTGGAAACAATGCAAAGGCTCATGGAAAATAAGGAGGTGATTGGTGACAGCCAACATGGCTTCTCTAAGGGCAAATCATGCCTGACAAATCTGATGGCTTTCTACAATGAGGTTACAGTGTTAATGGCTAAGAGAAGAGTAATTGACATCATTTACCTGGAATTGTGCAAGGCATCTGACACTCGTGTCTAAATGGATTTGATGGATGGACCACTTGGTGGATAAGGAATTGCCTGGATGGTCACACTCAAAGAATTGCAATCAACAGCTTGATGTCTAAGCCAAGACCAGTGATGAGTAGTGTTCCTCAGGGGTCCATACTGGGATTGGCAGTATCTAACATCTTTGTCAGCAACATGGACAGTGGGATTGAGTGCACCCTCAGCAAGTTTGCTGATGACACTGAACTGAGTGGTACAGTTGGTACGCTGGAGGAAAGGGATGCCATCCAGAGGGACCTTGGCAGGCTTGACAGGTGGGTCTGTTCAAATGTCATGAAGTTCAACGAGGTCAAGTACAAGGTCCTGCACCTGGGTCAGGGCAATTCCAAGCACAAATACAGTCTGGGCAGAGAGTGGATTGAGAGCAACCCTGAGGAGAACTTGAAGGCACGAAGAACTTGTTTGACAAGAACCTCAACATTACCCAGCAATGTGCACTTGCAGCCCAGAAAGCCAACAGTATGTTGGACTGCAACAAAAGAAGTGTGATCGGCAAGTTGAGGGAGGTGATTTTCCCACTCTGGTCTCATGAGACTCCAATTGGAGTACTGCCTCTAGCCCTGGGCCCCCCAACAGAAAAAGGACATGGACCTGTTGGAGCAAGTCCAGATGAGGGCCACAAAAATGATCAGAGGTCTGGAGCATCTCTCCTATGAAGAAAGGCTGAGAGAGTTGGACTTGCTCAGCTTTGAGAAGGGAAAGCTCTGGGGAGACCTTAGAGCAGCTTTCCAATACCTAAAGAGAGCCTACAAGAAATCTGGAGAAGGATTTTTTACAAGGGTATTTAGGGATATGACAAGGGGTAATGTTGTTAAACTGAAAGAAGGTGGATTTACATTAGACATGAGGAAGAAATTCTTTAATGTGAGGGTAGTGAGGCACTGGCACAGGTTGCCCAGAGAAGCTATGGATGCCCCATTCCTGGCAGTATTCAAGGTCAGGTTGGATGGGGCTTTGAGCAACCTGGTCTAGTGGAAGGGGTTCCTGCCTGTGGCAAGGGGGTTAGAACTAGATGATCTTCAAGATTTCTTCCAACCCAAACCATTCTATGATTTTATCATTCTACAACTCTATGATCAAGCAATGAAAAGAATAAAACCAGAAAGTTAAGGTTAACACAAAACAGAACTTCCTTTCACTCCCCTCAAGGGTTCTCTATCTGATTTAATTTCTCCATATAGGTTGTATAGAAATCTTCAATGTTTACCTTCTCAGTATCTTTTCTAGTTCTACTGAACTCTTTTCACAAAGGGGAATCAGAACTCCATACATTCACAATTCAACACTTTATGATAGAAAGGTACTTTCATTTTGTTTTCCATTCATTGTCTGCCAGTTCTTAAAATCTGCTTATTTAAAACAATGACTATTGAATCAAAATGTTCATGGAACTATCTTCAGTACATCATAGCTCTCAGTCTTCTGGGGTAATAACTGTTTACAATCAGTTATTGTATATAGTTTGGCTTGTTTTCCTATATGTACTAATTTGCACTAATCAACACTGAGTTGCATTTGCCACTTTATTGCCTACTCAGTCAATATTTTGACATCCTCCTACACATCTTCACAGTAATCTTTTATTATCCTTAATAATTTGAGATTAAAGCAAATTTTATTCTCACTACTTACCATCTCTTTCAGATAATTAATGAGTATAGTGAACAACACATACTAGGAGAAAGAGGGACTTAATTTGAATGCCCTCTATTGGGAAAAACACCTGCTTATTTTATGAATTGTTTCCTTATTTTTTTATCTTCTGTGACTGACATAGTAACTTTTTTTGTGTTTGGTTTATTGTTTTGGAGTTTTTTGTTGTTTTGGGATTCTTTTAAATAGCCTTTCTACGACATCCTGAAATTTCTATATGAAAATTTAAAATATGTGATGCCAATAGTTGTTTACACATTTTCTTTAATACAAGAGCTCCTCCTTCTAGAAAGGCTTTGTTGATTTATCCCTGTTCAACCATAGATTTTACTCTGATTTTTATTAGTAGGCTAGAATAGTATTCAGCTGTACTGCTATATAACTGCAACTCACCTCTGGTTAAAAAAAAAAAAAAAAAGTGAGTTAATTTCTCATCTTCCATAATTCTAATTCCCATCATTATCTAGAGGTTTAGGGTTACATACTGCAATCAATAAGTGGATTAACTCTCTAAGGTCCCAACTATTCGTTAGTTAGTTAATTTTTCAATTTTTCCTGAGTTTTTTCTCCTGAGTCTCCAGTTTGGCCAACTTCTTCTGTGTTTACTCATAAAAAAAGATGGAAGTGTGGGCATTTGCCCTATTTCTGTCATGGTTAACATCAATATGATGCATTCACTTAACTTCTCATCTACTGCCTTTTTTGTTCTGAGCATTAGTTTTACACCTTAATCACCTACTTGGTCTCCAGATCCCACTTCCTGATTTTGATATTCTATAAAGGATTAATTAATGCATATGAAAAATTCAGATCCTAAGCTTCAAGCTTTTAACAAGGTAGTCTTCAAAGTAATTTTTGGCTTGCTTTAATTTGTGGTTTTGTTGTTGCTGGTTTGCTTTTTTGGTTTTTTTTTTAACCTGTCTAGGTTTTCTTTGCACAATTATTTGCATGAACTCCTTGAAGAATCTAGCAACTAGTTCAGGTGTACATATCCACATGCTAGAGATAAGATGTAGCTCCAAACTGTGGGCACCTAAATGTAGGTTCCTACCTGTGAGTGGAATATCTAAATGCTCTTGCAGTTAAGGCTTATCTAATTAATAAAAGCACTGGTACCAGGTGAGTTAGTCAGATTACCAAATTCCTCCAGATTTAGGAAAACAGAAGAACTTTTGAGATGTTCAGATTGATTCAATAGCTCACAAAACATCCACTGTGGATCTAAACCAACCACACATACTTGACTCCAAATAGTATCTTATGTTCTGGTACAATGTTATTTTGTCTGCAAAATGTCCTGGTATTATAGCAACTTTTCAACACAGCTGAACCTTCAATTATCAAGACAATTATTAACTATTGTTGTCCAACATTTTATGTGGAATTTGAGACACATTCTAGTGCATTTTGACTGATCTAAATATACATATATATTGAATTAAGCAGTTTCAAGACTACTGTTTTCTAAAATAATACAATAATCTTGCAAGTATAGGCATTTCTTTCAAACTTTGCTCAGCAAATGTGAAGGATGATAACTTAAGCAAAGGTCATTTAAGGTAGATATCCACTGGTATGACTACTGAATACAAGACTGTTTGAGGCTATGATTTATTTACTGACAAAATAATTCCTTAATGCAATTAATAGGTGTGGGTAGTTATACACCCTAGAGAGGTATGATTACTAGTCCTTCTGTACTTGTACTAGTTGTCTCATAGCCTTAAGTGGTGGAACGTGTTCAATGTTTGCAGTGAAGATTGAATTTGTGTAGATACAACCAGTCTACTTCTCTACAGCCATGCGCATTTTTGAATTGTAAGACCAGCAAAGTACTGGAGAAGGTGGCTAGAAAGGTTGTGTAACATCCATCATTAGGAAGAAAGCTAGACAAGTCTGTTAGGAATCATTTAAAGATATCTGAGCCTACTGTGGGGAGAGAGAATGGTCTACATGATTACTTATATTTCCTACCAACTTTTTCCTGGTTATAACGTAACTTTTAGTCACCGCCAGTAAGCATTTTTTTTTTATGTTAAAAGTAGAATTATCACCTTAAGATAAACAATTTAGTAGCATGTTAACAGGGACCATGTGCATGTCACTGCTTCTGCTTTTATCTGTAAGATAGCTGTGACTATGTCAGATCTTCTATTTGTTGTGGCATTTAATTTTTTAACATTTGTTTCAAACTGCATATGCCAAGCTTTTAGAGACTTTTGTTTTGTGCATGTACTAAGCAAACCAAATGAGTTTTATCACACAGCTGGAAATTCATAGTCTCATTTTAGTTTTGCATGTTTTGCAATATTTATTCACAATAATAGACTGTAGAATCCTGGACTGTTTCCACAGAAAAGACAATCCAAAATCTGGTTCAGGTCATTTTGCTGAGAGCTGAGTCATCACTCAGATAAAACATTTACCAAAGTTCAGCCATTGCCAGGATCATAAATTCAGGTCTTTTACTTTGCTCTTCTCCATACTAGTTTAATCTGGTATTTCTCCCTTGCAGAGGCATAGGGGTGGAATTCAGCTCAGATACTTAAATAGATATGCTACGTACTGCTTAAGATGTCATAAAGTCTCTAAGATAACTACATGAGGCTGGTAAAAATGGCACATGAGCCATGGGAGGTCTGAACTCTTTGGAAGGAGCAGCTGAAAAGCCAGGGAGGATGTCCTGGGGCATCTCAAATCAGTAGACATCTGTGGTTAGACATCAATTATCTAACAATAACTGAGACATGCCCTTCAGGTCTTCATTTTACCATAAAGTCAGTAAACAGCAGTCAAATGGCATATTCAACAGCTGATAGAAGATCACTCACTGATTTTTGCTTTTCTTGCTTCATGATATATCACAGTCCTTTCAGTAAGTTTTTGCCTTGCTGGAAGTGCTTTTACATTTTTTTTTACAAATAAATCTTGTTCTCTGCTACTTACAATCCTCTTTCTTGACTTGTTCTTTATTTGTGGCCATATGTATTTTACTGCAGGAGCTCTCTTTAAGTATCCAAATATCCATAGTCATTTGCAAGGTGCAATCCCCTTTCACAATAGGTCCATGAAATTTATTATATGCAGACATAAATACATTCATATTCCCTGTAAATAGCCCCCACACTAAGAGACTACAGGACTTCTCAATATGTCAGGGCATAAGCAGAAATGTTTTTATACCTCTAGTTGAAATAGTTTATGAAATTATCCCTCACAGCTGCTTGTTACCAGCCTCACAGCTGAGATTCCATAACCGATCATATTAGTTTCCAGTTCATTTCTGTGCAAAGTGAAATAGATTAGTTTAATCTACCACTGAAGCTGTTTTAAACAGATTTACTTCTTTGCATAGAAATGGAGAAGATTTTTGCAGTGAAACAGCTGTGACCCAAAGCGTTCTTGTTACATAGAAAGAAGGAAAACTAAGAGAAGAGGTTTAGGTAAAGAGTACACTTCAAACTGAGATTTAGTCAAAAAAGTAGTGAAAGATTCGCTTTAGGAAAAGAACCCCTCTCATTACCCATAATGTTTGCCATGCACTGTCTTGTTTTCTCCTTGATTAAATAAATCATTTTATTAAGCCAAAATTAAGCATGTTTTGTTCTCTGAATACTCCTTACCCCTGCAGTTCCTTAACATAACTGACATTTGCAAAGTCACAGAACAATTAGATCAGAATTTTTTTCTGAGCTGTAAAATATTGCCAGTAGGTGGCCTGAACAGCTAGCCATCAATTGCCTTGAAAGCATGCAGCAGAACACATAAATCCTCAGGGAAGAAGCTGATCACTGTTGTTCCACATTTCTCTTATTTTTCCTTTCCCTCAGGCTGCCTTGAATCATGTTTCCTGTGCTGAGGCTATATATTCAATTGCTAAACTTCTCAAGTTAAGGGAACCGATTACTCTGCTTGTCTTCTTTCTTCCTGGTCTATTTCATATGCTCAGTAACTTCCCTTTGGAAGCTGAAATTTAAGTGTTTCTCTGGGGGAGGCAGCAGAGGTTGCATATATCCTCCATCATCTTAAAGGCTCTGCACCTGCGTATATTTGCATTCACAAGCATGGCAGCAGAGATAGTACTATTGGGCACTGAACAGGTCTAGACCTATATAACATCTAAAATAATTTGTACTGTGAAGTACTGTGGGCTCCAGCGTGAGCACCTCTCATGCACCACAGATACTCTTTCTGCACCAAACATAACTAACATTGCTAAAATAAACTAGTCCTTTACCAGTTAACAGTTCCCAGATGAAAAGGTCAAGCAGCTGATATTGAAGACAAACAGAGGAGAGGTTATGTCAAGCACAGCATATACATGGTTTTGCTTGCAGCTACAGCTGGATGTTTCATGGCCAAAATTAATTAGGTTGGGAAGGCTTCCAGATTGCTCTCTGGGAGACACAGCAGTTACAAGAATGCACTACATCCAGTTGTTCAAAGCCTAGGCAGCTCTGACTTGCTCTCAGATATACGTGTTCTGCCATCTGGGATAAGACAATACAACACACCTGAGCATGAAACCATCAGCCTGTAGGAAACTCCAGCTGCTTCACAACTTACAACACTCTCACCAAATAAATCAGTAACGCTAAACACACCCACTTCTCTCATCTATCTTTGCTTTCTCAGAATATTGAAATGTGGTGAAGAATGAGTTATGTAAGCAGTAACTCTTAGAGCTCTGGGAGAGACCCTGCACCTTATGAACTAGTTTTTTTGAAACTTACTGTGACTGATCATGGATCAGAGCTTAAGTGACAAAGTTCTCTTCGTAGATACAAATTTATGGAGTTTAGCCTATATATTAGTAACCTGACAGTATTTCTGAGAAGCTGGGAATTTTACAAGAACACTGGGTCCAATAGGCTGTGATCTGCATAAGTATATATAGCATGCATATGCACAGGATCCTGATAATTTCCTTCTCTGAAATTTTATTTCTCAATTTCATTTTTACATGAACAAAAAAAATGTTTCATATTCACTAGAACTGTTTGTCAAGGGAATAATAGCAGTAAGAGTGATTAAGGTTATGTAAACACTGATTTAATTATGATATGGATCAGCTGGGTGAAAGGGGCTTATGCAAGCTCCATTACCTTTCCCTTTCCTCTTCACTTTTTTACTTTTCTAAAGCCTTGGAATATAAAATAAAGGTGTTAGACTACAGCTGGGCCTAATAAGATGTGGGGTTTTTTGGCCTTGTTTTCTTCTAAACGGAACTGCTTTGAGCATTGGTAGACCATGCCTCCTAATGACCCTGGGCAGATAGATTACAAAGACAACACTAATATATTAAAGTATAAGGGGTATAAATACCTTCCTTTGAAGTTTGCATCAATGACCTCAGGAATGGGCAAGCAAAAGGTTTTTCTGAGCACAGCTATTTTTCTCCTCTAATCTAGATGGGGTTTTTTTTTGACTTTCAGGTTGCATCTGCTCTGTGCTAGCCCAAGAATAAAGAGAAACTGTCTCTAAAATCAAGCATCCACTTTTGTTACACCTTTGAATAAAAGCACCCTAGCCATTGTATTCTGTTTCTCAGGCTTGTAAAAGATTCTGTGATGGAGCTTTGATCTTGAAATTTTACTTTCCTGATTTGTCTGTCTGCTTTCATTCTAAAATCAAATGCAGTTATCAGGCAAGTCCAAGGTTGCTTTTCATCTTGGATATAGAAAAGAGCTCAATCTGCATCTAAAAGCATGCTCAAACCATACAGTTTGTTCCCATT
This sequence comes from Nestor notabilis, assembly GCF_000696875.1. Lineage (NCBI taxonomy): Eukaryota > Metazoa > Chordata > Aves > Psittaciformes > Psittacidae > Nestor > Nestor notabilis. The sequence continues at coordinate 15,048 of NW_009917745.1, read as the reverse complement.
ATAGAGACAGATACTGAATTATGCAGCAAGTTCCCAGTGAGCAATTACATTTTAATCACTGTAAAGATTTTTCCTGCAAAGACACTCCTATAGATGATTTATTTCAAAAGATAGGAATTGTGCCCATATAGCTTAACTGGAAAATTGTTCAGCTTCCCCAGACAAATTTCCTGGCAGGCAGAATGTTTAAGGACACCAGTAACTAATATTTAAACTGCTTTTTTTTTCTTCAGTAAATCTTTAACACAGCATGACCCAGAGTAGTTAAATCAGTCTGCAGTTCCGTTTGGTTACTTGCAGCTTGCTTTTTTGGATTAAAAACTCTGAGAACTATTTTTAATTTTCTTAAATGGATTGTGGTGTTTACAGGAGTTGGCTTCTATGCTGCTAAATTGAATAACCATATAGTACTTCAAAGAATGGCTGAAAATAGAAGTATACTATAGAAGAATGTACCAGGACAGATGATGTTAAAATGAATGTTTTATTGTAGGTGAATAGATGTGATATTTTTCAGTATTAGTAATTTACTTACTACCATATGTAAGATACAAATTGTGTAAGCAAAGATTTAAATTAAAAACTACATTAAAGATGTGTATAAAATACATCCATTTATTTAGGTTCTGACTTCAGATAAATTTCAGCCTGAGCTACCACAGTGCTACCAGGAACATTTGGTACATTCAACAAGGAAAAACATGAGAGACAAGTGCATTAAAAAAGAGATCAGAACACTTCTTCTGTTGGGCTTTCTACTGAGAATTTGAGCACAATATTTGCATAAAGCTAATAAGCAGAAATCTCCACATTCAGTTGCCTGAACGTACACCAAAACTGAAAAGGTTTTTTTTTGGTTTTGGTTGGAAAAAGATTACAGACTCTGGTAAGAGACGTGCAAAATGAAGCAGTCACTTGCATAGAATATGTTTTTATAGCAGGTAAAAGCAAGCTGGGCTGTGATTGCTTAATCCAGCTCCGCCATTTTCACCAGCACAAAGCAGTAGGTTCTGAAATGGCAAATGCCAATCCACTTGGAGATTTACAAGAGCAAACCAAAAAATTTCAGCTCCACTAAGGAAACCACTGTGCTGTGTGTCGTTTGAGGAATGTAGACTTCTGCCAGGCAGCTGTAGCCTGCATTGCCCCAAAGATGCGGAGACACTTCTGTGAAGTAATTCTTAGCTACCACTGGTTGTATCACTAATTGCCTGAATCCATGCATATAGCTATTCAAATAAATAAATAAGTAAGTGCTTAACATGGATCAATGTTATGCATGGTATAACTATGCAGTTTTTATCACAAGAAGATTCAGGACTTACATTTTACGACCTGTGACCAATTTTATTAAATTCTATAAAACGTAAATGGATGAAGAAATTTTATAACTTGGACTACAGAAATTCTTCTGATCTACTCTAATAGCTCAATATTTCTAGTGCTTTTCTACAGGAAAACAAAAAAACCAAACAAAAGCAAAGAAAAGCTTTGATTATCACAATGTCAAGCGGTAAACAAAACGCACACTAGGGTATGGGGAAAATTACTAAATCACTTAGCAAAGTTTGTTCCAATCCTTTTGTATCCTGGAAGACATAGTTAGAAAGTGCAACATTATAGTTAATATTTTAGCATTTCTTTCTAAAATAATCATTATATAATTTTCAAGATTAATATAGTCATATTCAATAATAACTAGAATTTAATTATACAGGGATGTAAAATTACTTCAGGACAAGACACTTTTAGCAATACATATTGTCCTTTCAAGTCAATATGCTTGGCCAGTTGTTAGCTAAAGTCTTTACATTTTCTTGATATTTAAAAACCTTCAATATCTTAAGGATCTACTCACGAGTAAAGATAATTATTTCAGTAATCTCTATTAACCACACTCACAATATTTATCTGTCAATAAAATTAACGGTTTTTTCTTCAAACCCCAGTTGCTGACAAAATGATCCAAGAATCTCATCTTTTATCTGTTTATTTTTTGAATATACTTAAAGCTCTCATTATTATGAAAAAAGTCTAATGTACAAAGCAAGTGTAATATAACAGCTCAGAAATGAATTGCCAGTCTACACACAGACTTCAAATTTATTTATGTCATTTCTTGACTGTTTAAAGACAATGTTAGGAATTTTGTGCCAGGTTGCCTATTTTCTGAATTCTCGAGGTTGTCAATATGAAGCTGCAATAAAGCTGTGATTAAAGATTTTCCTGATGAGACCCATAACATTTGGTGTGCCAAATAAAAATAGGCAAAACAAACAAAGATGCAGAACTAGAAGTGAAAATTAAGCAGGGGAATTGAAACTAATGCACTCAGATGTATAGCTGGATTTGTTATGAGCAGAAGTGTTGAAATCCTAAATAATATACTTTTTTGTCTCGTTTGTTCAAACTACTCTCACACTTATTCATCCTCTTATTTTTTACTTTTTAAAGTCATAAACTCCATACTAGCTGAAAAGTATAATCCTCTTGTCTGGATTATTTTTATTTCCTCTTCTATAGTTAGCTTCTCCACCTTACCTTTTTAAAGCCTTCATTTTTGACCTTTATACGTAGCTCAGTACCATGGCAGTTTTCCTTCCTAGTCCTTGCCAGAAATGCTATTCCTTTACTTAATGCAAATTTGTCAGCTTACCTAGTGTATTTAGTCAGTGTTTATTCAAGGCTTTCAAGACAGAAAGTGGTATGTAAAGTTTAGTGCACTGTATTATACAGTCAGTTTCCATTTAAATAATGTATCTACTGTATTTATAGAATAATTCAGAGGTGATTGGGTCCTTACCATAACAGAAGCATGTTTCACTTTCCACCATCCTAATTAGGATTTATTACTATTGCTGGAAAATTCTATTTCACTGAAATGCAAGGAAAACTCAAGAATGAAGTCAACACCTAGCTTTGTATTTGCATAAAGCTCTGATATAGGGTTATATTGCTAATGGTGCAGGTGTATAAGCTTCTCATTATGCTTTCATAATATGAGACTTTTAAAAGGTAAATAATAAAGAGTAAAATACTAGCTTCTTTAAGATTAATGGAAATTTTTCTGTTGGATATATAGCATCAGGATTTCATCTAAAATATTTGCTGTGGGAAATGAACTGAGTAAGATAATGAATAGTTCATTTTATTTATAAAATACATTTTGACTACAAGCATGCATCAGATTAGTAAATATGAGGATTGCAATCAGACGTACAACCCTAACAGGTACAACAATGATAACTTATTGTATGAAGAGCACAAGGATGTTACCCCAGAAGCTATTGTTCAGCCTCCTTAGTTTTGTTTTGGGTTGGGTTTGGTTTTTTTCCATAGATGTTTTCATGTATCAAGAAACAGCCTAAGGAAAGGGACATATAAATGGGTTTTCTTCTAAAATTAAAATTTGAATAGTAATTTTTTTTCACATCAGATTATTTACTCTTTTTGTACTTGTCAGCTTGTGAAGCCGTAGTCACCCTGCAGAAAACTTGCCTTTGTCACGGATTGCTTTATTTCCTAAGTCGTGCTGTATTTATTATACTCCTGGCTAGTGAGACCTTTAAAATTTTATCCACAGGCACACGACAAAAGCAACTAGGAAATCTCTTTGCCTGCTCCCCTACTTTCATTGTGATATCTAAGATATATTTGGATAACATCAGTACTGTGATAGGAACTTTTATGCATCCATACTTTTTCTAAACACTTTGGCATTTGAATAGATAGCATCCCTTCACTTGCAAAGATCAGTTAGAATGAAGTAATGTCACTAGACACAGCAGCTTTTGATTAACACTTACAACTCATGAGAATAGCTACATGGATTTCATTTAAAATGCAACCCCTCCCCCCAAACCAGTCAAAACTCCAAGCTACATCTTTAAAATCCTGTATAGAGATATAAAACTGGTGTGGGAATAACTTGTAGTAAAAGATAGCATAACCATTAAAGTTAATTTACTTTAAAATTCCATTGTGAATTTCCCTTTTTATGTTACAGTAAAGTGTCTTTACTCTTTGGCCATCAGCTTAGAGCAAAGCAGAACATAGCATCATTTTTTCAACCACTGCCAAGACCTTGAATGAAGCTCTTTTCTCAAGAAAAAATGTAGAAATCATACCTTCAAAATTCAAAACTTGCATATGGAAAGTTCATGAAAAAAAACACAGCCATGAATAGTTGCTATTCTTTTCTAAAAATTCAAATCAAGAGTTTTCAAATTAATTTTCAATTATTCCAAGCCTTGAGTAAAGTAGGAAGAAACCTGTTGATTAATGATTCATCTCTTAAAATGCTAAAGCATTTTTGCTTATAACTGAGAAGGTTTAAAAAATGCACTCTTATAGAAAAATTTTTCAGAAGACCTCTGCTGGGCCAGCATTTTGGCATAAACTAATTTTCCAACATTGTGTATGCTATTTGAAGGATTCTAAGATGACATTTCTTTCATGTTCTCCTTTTTTAATATTGCTGAGTTTGTGAGCAGTCTGGATTTTAGGCCCACTCTCTTCCAAAATTTGCTTCTCTCCTTTATTATGAGATTAGCAAAAAATATATAGACTGCTAATAATGCAACTGTGCATCACAAATAATGTTAAGGTAATGAATCATTGAATTTACAGTAATGTCTGTGTTCTAATGCTCTTGCAATTTTGCTTTTTTCACTCAATCAGGAAATAATCTGCTCAGGTCACCCAGAAATGATCATACTTTCTAGTGGAATAAGGAGATTGAATATCATATTTTCCATTCCTGTTCAAAATCTCTTTTACATACTAAAAGCAACGGAAAAATCACAACTGTTCTTGGAGCAAGGGCCAGAATCTGGTGCTGTCCTCCTCCGAATAAAATGTATTAATGATCAGGTGACAGAATCAGGCTCCTTATTTGTGGTCATGCACCTGTCCTGAGCTGAAGTGATGCCTGTCTGGAATAAGAAAAGGAAAGCATTCAGGCTCTGCACATGCAGTTCAATGCGCTCTCAGTGACCTTGAATAAAAATTCTCTCAAGCTGAAAGAAGGTGGGGCAGAACAGGGATCTTCTGTTTCTAGAGTGTTTACCTGAACGGATTTCGTCTGAAGCTTCTTGTAACAATTGACATAAGTATTTTTTATGGTGACATTTGAAAAATAAACAGTCTGAATTACTTTCTGCAGCTTTGAATTTACTTTGCCTGCTGTCTGAGCTGGCTGAACTTAAACCAGCTCTAGTTCGTGCTCCACACACATTAACAGTATGCTGTAACAGTGAATATTCTTTACTGAGAGGCAAGATGCATTAGGTCAGGCAGGGGCAGGATAAGTGTAACTGTATGACTTCTGAGCTAGGCTGTGGCTGTTCAGCTCAAACTGCAGAGAGAGAAGATTGTGGCCATCCTAACCTATCTGTAGCCAAGGGAAATGTGTCAAAACTCTGCCTGTATTAATCTTGAGCAGAATGTGATATTCTAAATATCACCTCTAGAGTTTTGAGATTAAATTCTTCTCTTCATGAGAATTAGTATGTGATATCCCTGGGTTCACTTAAACCTTTAGGAATACGGGATTGGGAAAAGATAAATGTAATTAATGTCAGATGGTGTGAATAATTTCACTGAGTAATCATGAGAGCTGAACTTTAAAATGGGGTAAAAAGAATTTAAATAGTTCAGACGTACCTACAGTGTGAAAAAAACTAGGTATGTGTTACTGACATAAGGCAGAATCACCCAGAGAATTATTGTTAAAATAAAAAAAAAAAAATAATTGCCAAGACAGAAAGTGCTGTGTTATAACCTCACGTAGAAGTCTGCTTTGGGTACAATACTGCTTTCTTGAAAAGCTTTTGGGGGTGAATCACGGACAACTGTAATCTAATTCAAAGAGGAAAAAAGCTGAGAGAAAATGTAAACAATTTGGAAGCAAATGTTTTTGATGACAGAAAAATATTATCTTGGTAAGCTGGAGGAATTGATGTGGTTGAACCTCAACTCAATTACAGTTTTATAACATTCACCTTTCTCTTAAAGGAAAAGCACAACCAGAAAAACTTCATTGCAGTAAGTCAGGAAACAAGAAATTATAACAAATAATTCAATTTTTTTTTCTTCCTTCCTTTATACTTAATAAGCACTTGCTGTAATTGTGATCACGATTTCATTTTTTGAATAACATTTTATAGTGAGGTGCTTACTATGTATATGATGGATACCACAAAAGCAAAATCAAGCTTTGGGAAAACGCAGGTAATAACCACCATTTCAAAAGCAAACACTTGTTTTACACTATTACTCTGTTTAAAATGAAACATGCATGTACTTGTTGCAATATCATAGGTGTTGACTAAAAGATACATAGTATTTTTTGGTTTCATCTTTTAAAAACTAAAAATCTGCAACAAATTTTCGGGTACTGTAACTATACTGACACCTCTATGTCCTGGGTTCAGCTACAGCAGTCATTTTTTCTCCTTCTTAGTAGCTAGTGCAGTGCTGTGGTTTTGACTTTCAGTCTGGGAACAACACTGATAACACCGATGTTTTTAGTTGTTGCTCAGTAATGTCTACTCTGACCAAGGACTTTCTCAGTCTCATGCTCTGCCAGGGAGCAGGGGAAGCCAGGAGGAAGCAGAGGCAGGACACCTGACCCAAACTGGCCAAAGGGGTATTCCATACCACAGCACGTCATGCCCAGTATGGAAACTGAGGGGAGTTACCTGGAAGGCCCAGATCACTGCTCGGGTCGGGCTGGGTATCGGTCAGCGGGTGGTGAGCTGTTGTGTCCGCTCCCGTTGTTATCTCCCTTATCATTATTATTGGTAGCAGTAGTGGTTTGTATTATACCTTAGTTACTGAACTGCTCTTATCTCAACCCATGGGAGTTACATTCCTCCGATTCTCCTCCCCATCCCTCCGGGAGCAGGGGGAGGAAGAAAGGAGGGGAGTGAGCAAGTGGCTGTGTGGTTCCGGGTTGCCAGCTGGGCTTGAAGCATGACACTCTAAAACTAATCTTGCTGAAGTTTGACAGAAGTAGCAAAATGCTCATTATATTTTAATATAACACACTGTTTCACTAATAGAAATTTCATATACGTTTTTTCAAAACAGAAAAAAATAGTCAAGCTTGTACATTTAGTGCTGTGCTAGAAAAGAATACATTTATAGCTAATAACATAGCTTTTTCTATAAACCTCCTGCAAAACATTTTTATGAGAAGCTTGACATGAGCAGGCAGTGTGCGCTTGCAGCCCAGAAAGCCAACCGTATCCTGGGCTGTATCAAAAGAAACATGACCAGCAGGTCAAAGGAGGAGATCCTGCCCCTCTACTCTGCTCTCATGAGGCCTCACTTGGAGTATTGTGTCCAATTCTGGTGTCCTCAACATAAAAAAGACATGGAGATGCTGGAGCACGTCCAGAGGAGGGCCACGAGGATGATAAGAGGACTGGAGCACCTTCTGTATGAAGACAGGCTGAGAAAGTTGGGGCTGTTCAACCTGGAGAAGAGAAGACTGCGTGGAGACCTCATAGCAGCCTTCCAATACCTGAAGGGGGCCTAGAGGAATGCTGGGGAGGGACTCTTCATTAGGGACTGCAGTGGTAGGACAAGGGGTAATGGCTTTAAAGTTAAACAGGGGAACTTTAGATTAGATCTAAGGAAGAAGTTCTTCACAGTGAGGGTGGTGAGGCAGTGGAAGAGGTTGCCCAAGGAAGTTGTGAATGCTCCAACCCTGGTGGTGTTCAAGGACAGGTTGGACAGAGCCTTGGGTGACATAGTTTAGTGTGTGGTGTCCCTGCTCATGGCAGGGCAGTTGGATCTAGATGTTCTTAAGGTCTTTTCCAACCCTAACTATTCTATGATTTTATGATTCTATGATTTTATCTTAGGTATGAAATTGCAAACATTCCTTTAATTTGCTGTAGCAGTAAACACCTGATCAATGAAATTTGTATTTGCAAATACAAATAGCAACAACAAAAACCCAACAAAAAAGATCAGTTTAATCAGGAAAATCAACATGTTTTAAATAGCCAGTTGAAGGTCTTGTCCATCGCTGTCTATTTCAATTCTGAGGGCACCACTGACAATCAGCTCTGTGCTCCACTAAGTAACATTGGTGTGTGAACTGATTTGGAGGTCACTTATCATTTTAAAAACACAATCAATACAATCCCAAAACAGTTCTCAGATTTGTTTAATAAATAAGTAAGGAATAGGTCAGTGATGCCCCAGTGAGTTGCCTGTTATTTTGTGAAAGGCTTTATTTTTTATCAATGTAAATCAGGTTCTCTTTGTGCTTTTAAAAACAATGGCATTTACATATTTTCACACTGAGAAATTCCCTAAAGAACATATATTAGAACATTGGTTAATAAAATATGGGTGAGACTTCCCATATTTTCACATTCATGAACTTGCTTTTACTTCTAAAGTAAAAACAAGCCCTTTTACTGATTGCTAAGTGGTTTGTCAATCTTACAGCAGAGAAAATAACATGAAATTAATAATAGGTGTATTATGACACAATGAGAACTTAAATGGTATTTCTAATTTTATGTTTGAAATCACTAACCTCTATGAGTAATAGCTGGTGTTGCCTTGAGCAACCTGGTCTAGTGGAAGGTGTCCCTGCCTGTGGCAGGGGGGTTGAACTAGATGATCTTTAAGGTCCCTTCCAACCATAACCATTATGTGATTCTGTGATTCTATGATTGTAAGAGGCACAGGTTCTTTTACCACTGAAAAAGTTAATTGAAGCCATTCACAACAAAAACTTCTAATTGTTGCTTTGTGGCAGGAGGAAATAGAAGTTGGCATAACAATGTTGAAAAGTGGCTTTTCATGATGCCTAACCATTACATTGATTGGTCTATGTATTCTTGTCTACAGGTGGAAATTTAAAATTTTATGGAAACATAGAAACTATTTTGGGGCATACTGTTAGAAAATAGAGGCAGCACTGGAGTCCATGTCTCACCAAGGACAGAAAGCCTTGAGCGGTGGCAGCAGCAGCACAGGTGGTCCCAGCTGAGGACAAGTGAAAGTCTTCCCTTCCCGCTAGCTCTGGGTGGTTCAATAGGATCTAGGCACAAGGGAGTAGGGAATAAGGGGACAAACCAACCAAACGGGCACCTCAGCCTGTGCAGTTCCAAATTGCAGAGAGTTCTGGACTACTAGAAGGTATCCTCAGTAGCTGGGGTCAGTGTAGTCCCCTTCCTTCTTCCTCATCTTGCCCCTTTCAAACATAAACAAAACAAAGCTTATGTGCCCTTAATCTTGGCAGATGCCAAAACACCACACTCATAGCTAACCATTACAAACAACATGCCTCTCATCTGGAATGCAGCTGTCTCCTCTTAAATCCAGTGAGATTTCTCTTCATCAACTTTATTAGCAGTCTGATCTTTTATGCATCCATCATCCTTCATCTCCTGTGGCATGTGCTCCAGGAAATTTGACCAGCCCTGAACTCCTGCTCACATGCTCTCAGCAGTGGCTTCATCCTGATATTTTCTAAGGGTTTTTGCTTAGCCTGCTCTGTAAGGCAGAACCTATGGAGGGATGGAACCGCTTCCTTTCATTAAGCCCAGCATATAACCACCTCAGCTTGTGAGGATGTCCCCTCCATGCATGGGAGATTACTGACCCAAATGCTAAGGGCTACTGATTTTGACTCAGGACTACTTTCACGCTTCTTTTCTAAGCCACTTCATGATGTCTGGAGGTGTATTGGAGGGCTGTAAGATTTTAGGACTGGTACTTTTGTTCTGATTTCCTTAGCTTTTTCAAAATCAACTTTTAGTTTCTCTTTCTGCATTACAGCAGCATGTGCAGCTGGCTCAGAGGTTTCTTCAGATGTGTGAGTATTGGTAAGGATAGCTTGCATCCTTGTATCTCACTGGATTCTTTTCATATCCCATGGGCTTTTCTATTCCTTTACTGTTCATGCAAGTGAGAAATTTTGTAGTATTCAACATTAATGAGCGTTTGTCCTAAATATGATCAGAGGCTAAGTCTTCTCTAGCTGGTAATGAAGCAGCAGCTCTTCTCCATTGTTCTATGGAGTGATCTTGAATTCATTCACATCTTTTGATCACCTGTGAAGTTTCATACCCTTTCTAACCTTGCAGGTACACTTTGATAATTTTTAATAGGTGAAGTGGTGTTTCTTCTTACATTTCCCAGATAATAATCTACAAAGATGGTGACAGAATCCATGGGACACTTGTCCTGGCTTATGCCTAACCCTTCTTTCTTGCAGTCTATGTTCCTTATAATGATTTCTATTTAAGTTGCTATTCAAATAATATTAAAAAAAAACCAAAAAAAACCCAAAAAAACCCCTTCATCTTTATTTTTAAATTCTTTTATTTTAAAAACATTACTGAGTCACCTATCAATACATTTTTGCAAGTATTGCCATTAGGAAGACAGACTAACATTGCTTTGTGAGAAGAAATTGGAGATCTGACCCCAATACCCAGGCTTCAGTACTTGGGATAGGACACAAACAGTTGCCCCATGGGGTACCTTTACCTTGTTACACTAAGTGATTTGGGACCACAGACCAAGAGAGATGAGGTAGACTCACGGCCAGAGAGTAAAACTGTAAAGTGTTGACCTAAAAGAACAACTCAAATCAAGGTGTATACTGGATACAGTAGTATTTCTTCTTTTATATCCATGTCAGTAGAATATGGAAACCCACGTTGCTGACTCACTGGTCTCATTTAATACTGAGCTATATTGCAAGCAGATGCTGATGTACGCAACTTTTATCCACATGCAGCAATACATGATTTGGTCAGACTATTCTTTTGTAGCTGTACTGCAAGAACCTTCCATATTTAAAAATGTTGTTCATGTGTGTAAGTTTTGTTCCCGTTTACTTTGTATCAATTAACCTACCATTTGAGATGGAGGAAATGAAAATCAATCTAATAGGGCTTTTTGAAAGTTTCTTCTGAAACTACTGATACTAGTAACAATTTGGGTTTCACAAGTAGAAAAAGGAATAGAATATGTGTATTGACAGTATAAGTGAGAGGTTTTGATTCTCACAGCATTGGCAAGAATATATTGCTTTGTGCTTATAGATCCCCACAGGTTGTGTAGTTCTTGTTCTTTGTTTACTAGATAGGTAAAGCTGAAAGCCAAATTCATTCTCTGAATAGATGGATTTCTTCCAGGGTCAGCTAGAAACTTTCTTATCTCGGAAAACCTTTATCAATTTCAAGAACTGCTCATATTGCTACAGTAGGAATCTTTCTTCAGGTGACTAAAATGGCAATATTCTATTTGTTATTAAGGAAATGAATGTGATTTATATTGTCATTTTTGAACTTACTACATCTCTATGCTGTAAAAGTACAAGTATTTTAACTGACAAAATAGCTGTATCCATTTGCTCTTTCTGTGTAAAATAAAAATCTCTAGACACATTTTTACCACAGAAGTTTTCTCAGCTAGTGGTTTTCCAAATATAAAGGCAGGATGAAAAAGACTAAGTGTTCCCTAAAGAGGGGCAATTGTGCCAGGAGCAGTGCAGCAATACCTCAACCTCAGACCTGTCTGTTTAAATGTGCTTGAGCCAGACAGAATTCTAAAGATATAGTAAAGCTGTGGAACAGCCGAAATAGCTATTGAGACAGACATAAGTGAGAGGGAGGAGAATAAAAAAAAATGAATGTCTTTGTTGTGGATTTCTCTGCAGTGGTAGTTCTCATGGGTTTACCCACAATACTAGGATTCTAAAATATTTGGGAAGACCCACTACTGTAACACTTTCTCTGATCCGTCCCTACCTTATTTTTTTCCTCCTTTTCCCAGCATCCAAAATATACTGATAAATTACACAGTTAATAGTGCTTTCTGGATAGCTGATGAGCCTTCCCAGAATACTTGCAAATCTATTCATGAATTCCTTATCCATGATTCATGGAAGTAAATTCTTGCTCAAAATCTGAATACTTTATTCGTAAATAAAATTATATGAGATGCAGAGAAAATAATTTGTTTTGGTTTATTAAAACTCCAGGTGGCACAGTGTAGCCATCTACAAATACATTTCAGAAGTTTGTCATACAGCATAATGTGTGCTGTACACATAAGAGAGAGATTGTTATTCTAAAACCAGCATGTGTTAATTCAGAATGGATTTTCTGGTGTGGAGCATGGGGGGTTTATTATAGTTATGGAAACCTGGAGCCTCTTCATCCAACCATAGTCCTAGCTAGTCTGATTCCTGCTATGGCTGCACCTAGAGTACACCAGGTTCATATCCGATTTAAGTACCACAGTGCGTTATATCACATATAGCTCCTTCTCAGAAGAGGATGGCTGCACCCAGACTTCTGATGGGAACAGGTAACTTGAGCTTTCCCCACACCTAGCCATTCCTGAGGGACAGCTAGTTTCATGGGCAAAACTGCTGCAGGGAACCTACCTGTGATTAATAGCAGCTCTAACAATAATTTATAATTTAACAGTAATTAATGATTTACTAGTGAAAAATTAAGACTATGGACAGTCCCAACCCTATACCCAAGCCCACTCATTGGTTCTGCTCTCCACACTGGTGCAAGGAAGGAGAAGCAGGACCTGCATGCACTTGCTCCCAGTGGAAAGGTGAGGCTGCAGGTTTGTAGGAGCAGGGGTCTGGTTGCTCTGAAACAAGCAGGAGCTACGGCAAGCTCTGACACAACCAGCAAGCCATCATGTGTGCCCTCCAGCCAGCGTCTCCTTCACCTCCATCACGGAGCTGATGCAGCTCACAAGGGTCTGGTAGTCAGAACCTGAAAGTCCATTTTGCCCAGGCCCTTATCAGTTAAAAGCGATGCTCTGTTGGTGAAATTACACCAGTGAGTGTTGCTTTTTGCTGCCTAAATAGCATGCAACAGGGAGGATCTAAATAACATCCTCGGCACAATAATATTTTCTAATAATGGTGTTGGTTTAGCCGTGATAAAATAAACAGAAGAAAGGCTGTAGGGGAGCATCTATTGTTATGCCAGCTGCTACAGTTGGAAAAATAAAAGTAGTCAGAACACAGAGTATGCCATGCTAGGTTTTAGTTATGTCACATCCTAGTGAATCTCAACGTGCAAACAATGTCACCTATGATATTAATTTCAATTTATTATAACTAATGCAAAAGGGAAAAATGTTCAAAATTTTTCCTCACCAAAAAAAGAGGCCTTTAAGTAATGTTTGAAAATCCTACTGAAACACTCTCCTTCCCAAAATAAAGCAGAAAACATGAGTAATCTCAGATTACAATGTTACTTTTGTTTGTTTCCTAAAAGGTCAAAGGGGTTGGTAACCAAAAGCAATACTGAAAATGGAAAAAGATCTTGCAGCTACCATTCAAAATATCTTTTGGGGGGGGGCTTTTAATGTTTTTTTTTTTCTCTTTTCACACTTACAATACTGTGCTCACTTCAGCTCTGCTCTTGACCCATTGTGGTTTTTTAAACTATGTTGTGCTTTGCATCTCATGTGTGACATCCAGGACTATGTGAACATTTCCCAGCTTCCCAAAGCAATTTCCACTTTAGGTGTATTTCATAAACATAAATGTTATTTTACAAAACTACTTTAATGTTTTGTCTTTGATTTTCAAGGCAAGTTTTTTCCTTTTGCAGTTTTTTCTTTGCTGCTTTTAAGCTCTAATGAAGTATCACCCTGGCTGGTTTTTTTTTTTAATTGGAGAATTAATAGTTTGGCAAAAGAATCAGAAGTGCTCATTTTATACATGTTCTAAAAAGCTTACTCCTTTGTGGTGCTAACTTACTAATTAAAATGGGATTGTTCTCTACTTTTTTGGAAACTCATTTGAGAGGTACTGAGAAACAAACAATCTTAGCACAAGTAAAGTGGGTCACCAGACCATTGCAAATTCCTTCATTTCTTTGTGAGTCTCTGCTGCTATCACTGAACACCATTAATGACATTCTGACCGGGAATTTAAACTTAGTTTGCCAACTGTTTTCTACTAACAAGATATTTCTAGTCTGCTTATAACTTGCCAAACATGCATATTTAGAGAAGAAAGGAAAAGCTAAGTTCCTAAGTCTAACAGCCTAAGATGATTCATATACTTCCTGAATATATGTCAATGCTTTGGATAAGAGAGGATGGGTTTCAACACACACTGACAGTCAGGCAATGAAACAAATGCCCAATGACACTTTGCATTTAGCCTGACAGTTTATGGTAGCTATCTTGCTTTCAGCCAAATAAAATATAAATTCACACATGGAATTAAAAAAGGGAAATTAACTAAACAGCATCCCTGTGCATTCATATGCATTTATTCCTAGGTTTGTGTAGATTATATAAAATAAGAATTTCTATGGATATAAACTAGGGAACTCATTTTCCTCTTCCATTTGTCCAGCCTCATTGTTTTGAAAAACAATGGCATTACACATTGTTAAATTAATTTCAGACACAAATGTCTGAGTGTATTCACACATGATCAAAATATAGTAGTATGGTGAGATTGCTTCAGGAAATATAAATTTAGGTAAATTCTTCTAGCAGTGTTCAAGACGGTAGAGTTTCATCAAAATCTCTACTAGGTATATTGTATAAACTATTATGACTTTTATATCTGATATTAATGTACCTGAATATGTTGTACTTTAGGTTGAATCAGCTTCTGCTAAAAGCTATTTGCAGTACAAAAATATAACATAAATCCATGATAGATGCTTATTTTTCTCCCATTATGTAACAACATAAAAATCCCATAGCATTTTTGCAATTTTTAAATTTTTAGTATTAAGACAAAAGGGATACAAACACTAATACTAATGCAAGTAAAGTACGAACAAGTAATATGTATGCGCACATACTATTATGCATGTTATACTGTATTCTTATTATTCATGTACTGATGCATTATCAGGACAGATTATAGAAATCTCCTTGAGATGGCTGAAACAAGACATGATACACTTCCACTATTTTTTGGTATATGGGATGACATCTGCAAAGGAAATCCCTAACGATCAAATAATCATAATCTTCCAGTAATGAGTGGTGTCCCTCAGGGATCGG